>NC_069500.1:247683587-247983587 GCF_027579735.1 Bombina bombina
GGTGCAGCGATCAGCGATATGAAACAATTATCAAAACAAACAATTTATTAAATAATAAAGTTAATTAACTTATTACAATATTCATAATACATATTTAAAGTATTAAGTCCCTTCCTGTCTGACTGTCCCTCTCTGTCATGATCCATCCATCATCACGCTTCAGGGCAGCAGATAAACTGATTTTATCCTAAATCAGCAGTCGGCACCACTCTCAATGCACCCCCCTGCTGGTGCGCATAAAGGTGACTGCCTATGATGCCTTATACCAAACGCCGGCCCTGGGCGGAGTACAGGATCGCTGAAATTGAAGATAGGGTTCATGTACAAGATAAAGATGTCACTTCTCACACCTTTCTGATCAGGAAATTACAGGACAGAATAGATTAATTAGAAGACCGTACTCGCAGGAACAATATCAGGATTGTAGGACTTTCTGAACTCCCACAGTTTAATGACCTAAATGCTTTTATTTACGAAAAAGTACCAGAATTATTAGGGTTACCCAACGCAAGCTCAAAAATTGTGGTTGAACATGCACATAGAGTTGACAGAATTAGAGTTAGATCAAGTGATATACTAGATAAAAGGCCAATAATAGCAAAATTACTTAATTTACTAGATAAAGTTCAACTACTAGCTTAGTAGTTGATTATTGGGGAGGATCGAGTAATGTTGTTCTAGGATTTTTCTGCAGAGACGGTCAAGAGCAGGAAGGAGAAATTGCGCCTCACTGCTCTGAGTTAATTCAGAAAGGCTATAATGGATATATGATCTACCCGGCAAAGATTAAGATTCAAACTGGGATATTGTGAGGACTTCCGTTGGGGGAGGAGCAGTACAGATTACCTGCACGGTGGCGTAGTGAAAGGACGCCGATCCAACATCTCCCCACTCGTAGCCGCTTACCCCGGGATCTCTGAAGGGGGTATAGAAGTGTGTGGCGCTCAGTGTGGCAGGTCCCGCTGGAGTTTGGAGCCCTCATGAAGCCGTTTTTGGCTAGCGAGTTAATCGCTGTTTCTTTTAACCTTTACCGAGGGGATCCCCTGCAAACTGCCCATAGAACGTTAAAAGCTGATCTACATTTGCAGGAATCAAAAAGCAAGACCTGCTGGGTGGAGACACTGGTTTGTCCAGGTGTTGTATTTTGGTCTGTACGCTGTAGCCCAGCCGGTGTCTGGTGACACAAAGGGAGACATCAGCTGGCCATTCTCTGGATCAGACCGTCTCAGTGGAAACAGCTACAACTAGCGGTACAGGAAACAACTGAGTGATTCCGCTGAGTGGGACAATTTTCATGCTGTTTGAAAGTCAGGCTTGGAGATGCACAGCACCATGGGATGGTTACAGATCTAGCCGGATTTTCTCATCGCCTTAAAGAATACAAGCCCCTGAGGGTCTGCAGGAAATTGCTTATCCGCATCGGCGGATGGACAGGAGTCCGGTAAAAGCAAGTACATTTTCTGTCATGTTTGTTTCAATATAAGGCATTATCCCCAGTTGTCCTTTAAGTGGGGCATGGCGGCTGTTGTTCTGTGTGCTATTATTAATCCCATTGCTTTCTTGTAGTTAAGGTGCATGACAGATTCTCCCCAGATTTATAAGAGTATTACAAGGAAATTTCAAGTCTTAACAAGTTGACTTTAAAGTGTGCTTTCCTTCACAAAAGAAGTGATCCTGGTTCTCTCTCTGGATGTTATCTGGATGATATCCTATGCCCTATCTTGAGACATTATCTCAGAACTTTGGGTCTAGTGTTTATAGCTTCAATTGATATAATAAGAGCTACAATAATTACTATTGCTGTTTGAGCTTTCAATCAAACCGAATGAAATGTATTACCGCTATGTTTAGAGATCCTTTGTCTGAGTTAATATAAGATATAACTGATTATCTCATATATAGGCCTAATTTACTGTTCGGATCAACCCTCAGACAGAATTGTTGAATTTTATAGGTAAAAAGGCAATCATTCTGCCTCTCTCTATGTTGGGGTGTTGTTGCTGAAGCATAGATAAAAACTGGGTGTATCATTTCTCTGTTTTCCAGATCGTCAGGTGATCAATTATTTAGGTGCAAGCATAGATGGGTTTTACTAGATGGATTTGCCTCATATCAAAAAAATAAATTGTTATAGAGATATATATGGTTCCAGCTACCGGGGGGGGGGGGGTGTACACTTCCGAGACCATTTTTATATAATATTGGGCATATACAAGTATTCTTTACATAGGCCTAAATCACTTGTCATCAACCTTGCGGTAGATCATTCCATTCTCCCTCTTCCTAGTGAAGAGGTTGCACTATTGTTTTCACTTTATATATTTTCACATTAAGAAGGGAAGGAAATAGCAGAGAACAGCACTTATTTGTGTTTGAGTATTTGGGAGCGTTTGGGTATATATATGGATCTGTATGTACATTTATCTATATATATTCTTGTTCCTACATGTGTACGTATATATACATATTCATATGCCCCTAAATAAAAAATAAGGTGTTTGGGTTTTTTTTTTCTTTTCACAAGAGTTGTCCAGTTATTCACTTAATTCACTTTTCACTCCATTTTTATGGATAAATTTATTACACAGGGTAAATCCTCATCACCTAGAATGCCTGCTAAAGTTAAAGATAAAAAAGCTAAACTGCACGACCCTAGCTTAGATATTACGGGTGATACGATGGCTATTGTGGTTGACACCCAGTCCCTGATTGTACAATTATCAGAATTATTCTCTCCTCAATTTGATAAGAGCAAGAAGGAGTTGGGCATAATTTCCTCAGAAATTTCTGTTCTCTCGGCAGATGTTAGGCAGTTTTCTAATAGAATGCAAGAGGCTGAGAGCAGAATTAGAAGATCAGGTTAGTGCCCAAGGAAATATTATTGCCAAACAAGATTCCAAAATAAATAATCTACAAGTGCGTCTTGACTATCTTGAGGACTGTTCAAGACGCAATAATATTAGAATTGTTGGCCTTCCCGAATCTGCGGAATTTGATGATCTATTAAAGTTTATGTATTATTACCGCAGATGCTGGGTTTCCCGCAGTCAATGATACCAATTTCTATTGAAAGAGCACATAGAATTGGCCCTAAGAAATTTCACTCTGAAGGCCCAGGTAGGAATAGAATGTGCATTTGCAAAGTACTAAACTTCCAGGACAAAATTGAGATAATGAAATTGTTTAAAAAGAAAAAGGATTCACTTACATTTGGTAATAGTAAAATCTTGCTTTTTCAGGATTTCTCAGCTGAAACCGCTCTGAGAAGGAAGACAATGGCACCCTACTGTACCCAAATTATAAATAAAGGAATAAACACTTGGATGGTTTATCCAGCCATAATTATAGTGGAGCACAGTGGGTCTCGATTGGTCTTCTCAAAGGTGGGAGAGGAAAAAGAATTCCTTAAAGATAAATGAGAGATTTGTTTTCTTTTTTTCATTGTTTATTATTTTTTTCTATCAGAAAGCATTCAGACAGAATGCAGTACAAATTGATATATTATGTCCCCCAGTGGGTTTTAAATTGTTTATTATTAAAGCTATCTTTGTCATTTCTTATGTTGGAATATGCGGCAAAGAATATTTCTTGCTGATAGAGGTGTATCCCTCCTACCCTTTTTTCCTTCCTTTCCCCATTGCTCCTGCTGTGACTCCCTTTTTTTTCCTTCCCTCCCAGTATCCGTGGGGCGATTAGGTAAGTTTCTAGCTTATGGATTTTAAAATAACGTCTTGGAAAGTAGGAGGGATCTCCACACCTCTGAAACGTAAAATGATTATAAAATTACTGGCCAAAGCTAAACCCGATGTCTCTTTTCTTCAGGAGACCCATCTTAAAGAACAGGAAGCCAGTAAACTTAAGATCAAATGGGTGGGCGAGGTAATCGCCTCCCCAACCAGAAGTAGGAAATGCGGTGTAGCTATATTGATTAATAAATCGCTTGATTATAAGATTTTACAGGTGGAGATGGATGCAGATGCTAGATTTATGATATTACATATTCTTATAAACAATACCAAATGTATTCTCTGTAATGTAATGGGCCAAATAAATTCAATTTAGAATTCTGGGAGAACATTAAGATTAAACTGTTTCCTTTTATAATAGAGAATCTGATAATCGGTGGTGATTTCAATATGACGTTATGCCCAGAATTGGACAGATTTTCCCACAAAAATATTCCAGAGAATAAGAGAAGTTCAAAATATTTTTCTAGACTCTGTCATAAATTGCAGGTCAATGATATTTGGCGTAGGCTAAACCCTGATATGCAAAGTTTCACGTGCGAATCTAAAGCCCACAGAACATTCTCCCGGATAAAACATTTTTTAATTCCTGAATCACTCTCAATCTGTAAAACTGAGGTAGAAATTGGGGAGATCTTGATCTCAGACCATTCGATTATTTATTTAGCTTTTTCCTTCCAGGATAGACTTAAACAAAAAGTACCTAGATTCTCCTATCCTCGATTTTTACATAATAATCCCAGGTTTATATTATGGATTAAACAAAAATGGAAGGATTATTGTACTGTATGTTTAATACTGCATATCTTCATAAAATAGAAAATCTTTTGGAAGGCGTCTAAAACAGTTCTCCGGGGGGATATTAAGGCCTACCTTGATGTTCGAAATAAGAAAAAACGGGCCCGTGATATACAATTGACGAATCAAGTCAAAAATGCTTTTAAAAAATATCGTAGTGACCATTTAATTCTTAACTGGAATAAATACATGGACCTTAGGAAGGAAAGAGATGCCTTTTTATTGCAAAAACATCAAGAAGAGGAGACTAAAATAAACTTATATTTCAGGAGCTTCCATGGTAGTTCAGCCAAAATTCTTACCAGATTGGTTAAAGTTAGGAAAAAGAAGAATCTTATACCGGTCATACAATCTAGGGGTAACTGTTATACTGAGACGGATGAGATATGTGGAATATTTTTTTAAATATTATCAGCAATTATATGCCGAAGGTGAGTTTAATCGCTGTAATCAGGAGAAGTTTTGGTCGCAAATTAATCTACCTACGATCCAGAAAGAGGAGCTAGAAGTGCTTAATGCTCCTATTACAGCAGAGGAAATCGTCAAAGCCATAGATCTGTCTAAACTTAATAAAGCAGCGGGCCCAGATGGGTTACCATCTGAATTTCATAAAAGCCTGGCCGAAGAAGTAACTACAGTGCTAGAGAAATTGTATAATAACTATTATGTATCGGATAATTTGATTTCGACCATGTTTACAGCTGCTAATATTTCCTTGATTTTAAAAAAAGGTAAGAATCCTGAGGACCCAGCCTCTTATAGGCCTATTTCAGTTCTCAATGCGGATTATAAAATCTTAGCCTCTATTATAGCTCGGAGACTAGTTTTTTTGTCTAGATAGATTTATCCATCCTGATCAGGTGGGTTTCATGACAACGCGGAGCCCCTCCAAAAATTAATCACTTTGGTTGATTATATCTGGAATTGTGACCAATTTAAAGAGAGGAGTGATCTTAAAGATATAGCTGTTCTTACTTTAGATGCTATCAAAGCCTTTGACAGCATTTCCTGGACACATCTTTTCTCAACATTGACGGAATTTGTTTTTTTGGATAATTTTGCCCATTTTATCCAAAAAATCAGAATCCGGTTTCATTTCTCCTCGTTAATGGGACCGTGTCTCCTAAAATAACTCTTCAGAGAGGAACAAGACAGGGTTTCCCCCTCTCCCCACTCTTGTTTAACATCGTTCTTGAACCATTGGCAACTATGCTGAGGGAGGTTCTTCCAGGGATTCCAGTTGGTAGTCAAAGTTTAAAAATATTGCTTTATGCAGATGACATTTTATTATTTTTGAATAAAACTGCTGATACAATCCCTAAGGTAATATACGCGCTAAATGAATTTAGCTCTTTTGCAGGTTATAAAATCAATATGGAGAAGAGCAAACGTATGTGGCTTGGAAAACGTCTCGTAGAACAACCTAATACTATGTTTTGTGTAGTCAACGCTATCAAATATCTTGGTCTAGAAATCCATAAAAACCTGAAACACTGGTATCAGGCAAAGTTTGGATCGCTCTTTCAAAAGATCCAAGAAGATCTTGAGTTATGGGCTGCCTTCCCCTTATCTATTACAGCCTCTATAAATTTGATCAAAACCTTAATTTTCCCCCGAGTTCTATATCCTCTGCAAAACCTGCCGCTGATTATAGTAACTAAAGACCTGGGGAAGTTGGCATCATGGTTTTCCAAATGCTGATGCTGGGTTAGCTCTCCCCAACATCAGATTATATAATTGGGCTGCGCTGATTAAACTTGCTATTGACTGGATTGCCCAGACTAACTAGGTCACTTCTTTTGATATTGAGTCATTTATGATTACCACCTGGTCTCTGAAGGCCCTTTTATATTGTCCCTTGCATACCCTGCCTTTGAAAGTTTCTACCCTTCATTCATTCAGGAATATAATTCTGGTATAGCATAAGTTCTGCAAACTTCTTAGAATTGATTTTTCTTTTTCTGAATTTCTGCCTATCAGGGGGAATCCTCTCTTTTTACCAGGAATAGACCAAAAATGCTTTCAAGAATGGCAGCTTAAAGGTCTCCAATATGTCCATCAATTATTAAATAATGAATTTCAGGTGCTTCCCTGGGAAACTATTCTTGAACAGTTTTCTCTGCCAAGGATGAATCTGTTTGCGTATTTTCAAATACGTTTTTTTATCTGTTCTCAAAGATGGCAGACGTCTATTAGGTCTGAGTGGTCCAAGGTGGAGATCTTCATCCAAAAATATATAGCTGGAGATGCGTTGATTTCTTTAATTTATGACATCATGCTCACCAAACAAGATATATTAGAGGATGATAAATTGAATAATTTCTGGCTACCATATATTCCAACAATGGATCGAGAGAAGATATTTAATAGTCTTTCTGCGGTGGCCAGATACCCTGTTTCGGTCAGTTGGAAAGAATATCTTCTCAAATTATTAAATAATTATTATATTTCTCCAGCTAAACTGTTTAAATTTTATCCGAATGAAGTCTTTATGTGTGCGCATTGTTCTTATATTAGAGCAGATCTTCCGCATATGTTATGGTCTTGTCCTAAAATATGCCAACTATGGTAGAAGGTCCATTTATGGTTTAATAGAGTCTATGAAGGTACTCTCTCTTTTTCTCTGGAAGATCTAGTTTTACTATTCCCTAACCCCAGGGCTTGTTCAAGAATACAGATCCTAAATACTATTATACTAATAGTGAGATATAATATTTTAAAAATTGGATAACTAAGAGCTCACCTAGTTTGGCACAAGTTTTTAGGAATATTCAAGTTCAGATTATATATGAATCTTTCCATCTCCATCATGTTTCTGAGAAAAGAATTACAAAGTTCCTGGTAGGATGGGCATCTATTATTAAGACATATCCTTTCCGACTACAAGGGCAGATTCTGTCTCCATTTGTAGCTTCTGTGAGCTTTGCTGAAATGGTTTTACAACAGGTATTTGCCAAGACCCCTCTGTAAGGGATAGGGTTTTGATCTCCCACGGATCCTGTGAGGACCTCTCTAGCGTTTTCCCCCCTTTCCTTTCCCCCTTCTCCCTTTTTTTTTCTTCTCTTCTTCGCTGTGTGGATATTATTTTTATGTATATAGGATTAAAAAATATCCAAAATTTCACAGTACTTATTAGGCAATTTAATAAGGGCTTGTAAGACAGGAACTTATATAAGGTGTTCTTTACTTGATTTATATGTGTTAAATATATGACTGCCCTGCGTGACATTTTTTTGATTTATGAATGTTATGTGTTATGCTTGGCTATGCATAATAAAGATATATATATAAAAAAAAAATTCAAACTGGGGATGGATGGCAATTTCTGAATAACATAGAGGAGGCAAAGGTCATTATAAGTAAACTATAATAGACAAAGGTGTGGATAGTAATGCCATACCTGGTTGTGAGAAATATGGGCTGAGTTCCCAGAAGCAGTATGGGGGGTTTCTCTTTTTTTGTGTGGACCTTAGAACCTCTAGTTCTGGTTAATGATGACTTGTAATATAGTTTCTTGGAATATCCGTGGCATCACTACCCCAATCAAAAGAAAGATGATAGTAAACCATCTGAAGAAACCTAATACGCAGATTGCATTATTACAAGAAACATATCTGAAACAAAATTAAATTTTAAAATTGAAAACTGGTTGGATTGGGGAAGTGATTGTCACACCTTGCTCCAGGAGAAGGAATGGGTGGCGATTTTATTGCACAAGAATTTAAAATATGAGATTATATCACAGCAGATTGACCCTAAGGAGAGATATATTCTATTACAACTGAAAGTATATGGCCAGATGTATATATTCTGTAATGTTTATGGCCATACGATAGTGTTTTCTGGGATAAATTACAGAACAAATTGCTGGAATATGCTGATAGTTGATAGTGGCTGGAGATTTCAACTTAATTGCACAAGCTCCTATACATAGATAGATATAGATCGTTTTAAACCAGGGGGTCAGCAGGCTAGAACTTCTAAAAGGTAAATTTTACTTTTTTTAAAAGTTAGGAATAATTTAAATTTGAAGGATATTTGGAGGGTCCAGAACCCTGACCTTAGGGAATTTACCTGCAAATCTAAGTTGCATAGATCTTTTTCTAGAATTGATTTATTTTTGGTAAATGAGAAACTTCTAGGTAAAGGGTGGGAAGCGGGAATCTTACCAAAAACTATTTCAGATCATGCGCCAATTAAGCCAAGTATCCCAACATATCAAACAGTGCATAGGTCTAAAGGTTTTCATTTTCCTAGCTATCTGTATTACAATGCAACATTTAAAAATTGGCTTTAGGAAAAATGGCTAGATTATGACAGGTCAAATAAAAATTCAGTTGATAAAGCTGAGACATTTTTAAGAGGAGAGATTATTTCCTACATGGTTAAAAAATATAACTTGGGGCGTGTCCGAACAGTGTACCGGACTGGACGCATTTTGTTTGAGCTCTGCATAGGATCCTCTCTAATCCACTGATTACAGAGATATAAAAGCAAAACTAACTAACCTACTCTTCAACGTACGTTTCGCCTTAAGCATACGTCGGACTTTGGAACCACGATATTGCCACTACTCTTGTACAAACAATTGGTTACCGGGATAGTTATCAAGGGGTTGACACTTATTGGATTGTGGTTAGCTTAAGCCATTTGCCAGGCTATTTACCGTAGATCCACAAATTGTGTGACACACACTCCCACCATATGCAAAAAGTGGAACAGATACCCAAGTAACTATCACTGTTATAGTATTATCTGTGGCTTTTTAATATTTTATATGTATTTTAATAAAAATATATTTTATTGAAGCAGCGGTCTGCATTTGGAGTTATACTGGAAGCCTGGCAGTATAAAACCAGGTATGCGTATGAACCTAGAGCCTGGGTGGCTCTTCAATGTGTGAGTAGCCCCTTGGAGGGATCACTGTTGTGAATACCATCCTTGTTATCAAAATTAATTTCACTATATTTGTTTTTATTTTTTTGAGGTTTGGAGAAAACCCTTAACCCACTGTGAGAGAGGAGGATCACATGGATCACACATATCCTTGAAAGTGAATATATATTCCTTTTCAATATACTTTGTAATTTAATGTATTCACGTTTTATTTTTTATATGCTGTTTTTATGACTTCAGGGCTTCAAATCGGCAACATAAGACCTAAGGTGGTGGCCTAAACATAGGTAGCGACCCCCCCCCCCCCCCCCCGGTTACAAGTGCTGGCAGAAAATACCTGCCTTACTGAATTAATCTCTCTAAATAATTCCTCACCTCTCTACAAGCCCCGCAACAACTGTCTGTCTAAAGATCTACACAGCTATTAGCAATGGCAAGGATAATCACAACCACATGGAGCGACGACATATCAAACTTTGTTAAAGCCTCTATTTGACAAAACCCCATCAGAACGAGAGCTCCTCTTATATATGGATAATGTCATGCTTGCAAAAACCAGGATTTCATACACGCAGTATCGTCAGGAAGATGCAGCAAACCTGTCCTCACAATCCGACATGACCTATGCACCAGTAAGTCAACATCGCTGCTAGCAACAACAATTTCTAACGGCTTACTCAACCTTATTAATAACTCTGAGGTATATACTAGCGAACAGAGTCAACAGCACCCCTGGACCGACTTTGGTGATAAGCCCTGACAGGATGTTGAAACCACCTCTGCAGATAGAGAAGACATACAGTCCCCTAAAGATGGTGCTTTAGCTCATCCGCATTTGGATTTGTTTGATCTGAAATGGGATATACAACATCATCCAACAGCTATGCAGTCAATGATCTTTATTTACGTCAATTATCGTTGAAACAACCTGAATCTCATACTAGTGCAGTTACTCATCTGTATTCAACCACCGGATATAAATACCTAACTAATGCGGCAACCTTTGCAGGGAAACTAGAAATCTCCTCGCTTATCTTACAGCATTCCTCCTTCATCCTTAGATCCATGGTGGTAAGACATTCTGAATCGCAGAGACTGATTAGTATTTGGAAGATAGGGATAGGATAGACCCCTTAGACGGGTCCATGCTGCTCTAACACTTATTATAACTTGAACAGGACGTATATTGCTGGATAGCTATAAACCTGACCCTACTGTTATAGCCAATTAATTATTAGACATGTTATGAGAAGTCATTGGGTTTTTGTTCAATATGTTATGCTCATCCACTCCCTGGTAATTTCCCGACTTGACTACTGTAACAACTTACTAACTGGCCTCCCTCTCTCCCGCCTCTCTCCCCTCCAATCCGTCCTAAATGCATCCGCCAGACTAATCCACCTCTCTCGACGCTCTGTTTCTGCTGCGCCTCTCTGTGAGTCCCTTCACTGGCTCCCCATTCACAACAGAGTTAAATTCAAAATTCTCACCCTGACCTACAAAGCCCTCACCAATGCTGCCCCACCCTACCTGTCCTCACTCATCAACAAATATACTCCTGCCCGTCCCCTAAGATCCAACAACGACCTGCTTCTTGCATCCTCTACCATCACCTCCTCTCATTCTAGACTACAGGACTTCTCTCGTGCGGCACCAACCCTCTGGAACGCACTTCCTCGAGATGTCAGACTTGCCCCTAACCTCTCCTCCTTTAAACGTTCCCTAAAGACCTTTCTGTTCAGGGAAGCTTATCACCCGACTTATTAACAAACTAACCAACTAACAGTTGCCCTCTATCTCCTCACTAATATCATTCTCACCTCTGCAGTCCCCACCTCCTGTTTCCAATCCTCCTACCCATCTAGATTGTAAGTTCCCACGGGAACAGGGCCCTCAACTCCCCTGTATTTGTCTGTAAAATTTTGTGTCTTATCGTATTGTTTCTCCACTGTACTGTTATCCTTGTACCCATGGGCAGCGCTGCGGAATCTGTTGGCGCTTTATAAATAAAGAATAATAATAATAATAATAATAATTGTTTATGTAGCATGTAATCACTTTTTATGCTTTCCCTCCCCTCTTGTATATTTTTGTGGACCGAATCAGTGGATATGTTAAAATCATAGTGGAGCTGAATAAGTGTCTCTAAACAAGGATGTCATATCTAATAATCAAGGAGTTGCTCCATTATTATTCAGTGTTAATATTCCATTTACATTCAATCTATAGCTTTAAACTTAGCATTGATTATTTGACACCGCTTATAACACTGGTCAAGAAGAAGGAACTAGTTGACCATATGTTATCAAGGCTCATTCATTTTTTTTTCACTCTCAAACAAGGTAACATATCACTTTATAACTCTATCCTATACCATAAGTAACCAAGTAGGAATCACATAAGTTTAGTCTAAAAATATAACTGTACAAGAGCTCTAATATACAGGACTCTTGATGTTGTTGTTTGTATCTTATTTACTATTATCACCCCACAATGGATATATATCTTCAAGATTAGGGGAAATGTTGCATAGCTTTAAACAGTTCATGTTTAATGTTATATTGAGGACATTGAGTCACTATTGTTAAAAATGGAACAAAATCTAAAAAACCCTTGGGCTTATTTGATCACGAGATCTGGAAACCAACAGACGCTCATATTATCAGCTCAATTATGATCTCACAATGTGTACATATTAAGGATAATGCTGTATTGTATTGCATTTTATTGTTGACTGCATTATAAACATCTGTATTGTCAAATTTCCTCAATAAAACTCATTATAATAAAAAAAAGATATAACTTAAGGCACACCCAATTGGAAAATCAACTAAGGAATACTTACAAGGCATATTTAAGGAAAATGGTCCATTTATCTGCTGGCTAAAAAAGAAAGCGAGATTTATATGCAACAAACTTCTTCCAGAGAAGTGTTAAAATGGAGTGCTAAACTATATAGATTCTGAGGAAAGATGGGCAGGCTGTTGGCTAACTTAAATAGGCAAGATAAAGGCTCTAATATCATAGAAGCCTTAAAGTTTCATGAGGGTAGACTGACACAAAGTGAAGATATTAGGGCTGAGAATGAGAATATTTATAAAGCGGAAGGGATTTGTAAAAGTAGTAAAGAAAATTTTTGGACAGATGTTAAACTTCCTCAGATTCCAGTGGATGAATTAGCAGAATTGAATAAACCCATATCAGAAGAGGAAATTATAAAAGCTATTGAGAGAATGACCCTGAGTAAATCTCCTGGGCCGGATTCCTTACAAGCAGAATTTTATAAGATCTTATCGGCACAGATTATTCCCCTTTTAAAGCAGTTATTTAATGACTATTTCATTCAAGGACTTAAAATGTCCAAGTATTTCATGAGCTCTATTATATATTTTGATTCTTAAAAAAGGAAAGGACCCAGAAAGCCCGGATTCTTATAGGACAATCTCCCTGTTAAATGTAGACTATAAGATCATTGCTAGCATTATATCATTAAGACTGAAAACTGTCATGAATTATCTGATTCACATAGATCAAACAGGATTTATGGCAGGAAGAACGTCATTCAGCAATTTAAGAAAGGTTCTTTTAACAACAAAATTTTTCTGGATTCAGCTAAAGGATAAGAAAAAGGATCCTATAGATAGAGCAATTATAGCAATCGATGCTGAAAAGACATTTGATTCGGTGCATAGAGATAATTTACATAGTGCATAAACCGATTCGGTTTTCGGGGTGCCTTTCCCAGCTTTATCCAATCCCTATATGATAACCCTCTATCAACAATCAGAATTCATGAGTTACAGTCTGAAAGCTTTTCCCTATTTAAAAAGCACAAGACAAGGCTGCCCCTTATCGCCCCTTTTATTTAATATTAGTATAGAAGCGCTTGCGATGAAACTTAGATCTAGTATCGAAGGAATTAGAATAGGCCAGAAAAAATTCCAAATAGCATTATATGCGGATGACCTTCTAATCTTTGTTAGTAATCTGCAGGTTAAAGGGACAGTCAAATCCCATAAAAACTCTCATGTTTCAAATAGGGAATGTAATTTTAAACAACTTTCCAATTTATTTTTATCACCAATTTTGCTTTGTTTTCTTGGTATTCTTAGTTGAAAGCTAAACCTATGAGGTTCATATGCTAATTTCTTAGACCTTGAAGGCCGCCTCTAATCTAAATGCATTTTGATAGTTTTTCACCACCAGAGGGCATTAGTTCACGTGTTTCATATAGATAACATTGAGCTCATGCATGTGAATTTACCATGGAGACAGCTCTGATTGGCTAAAATGCAAGTCTGTCAAATGAACTGAAAAAAGGGGGCAGTCTGCTGAGGCTTAATTATAATTATAACTGTGTTGGTTATGCAAAACTGGGGAATTGGTAATTAAGGGATTATCTATCTTTTAAAACCAAAAAAATTCTGGTGTTGACTGTCCCTTTAATATTCCTAAGATCCTGAATATACTGGAGATCTTTAGTCATTTTGCAGGATATCGGAAAATATGTCTAAATCTGAAATATTGTGGATAAATAAATCACAGAATTCCCCATTCCATTTCCTTTTAAAATAGCTAGGAGTCACATCAGATATTTAGGGATTAATATTAGTGCATGTCCATCTAAATTGTACAATTTAAATTATGAACTATTCCTTAAGATATATGAAAGTTTAAAAAACTGGAACTCTTTACCTTTATCATTGTTTGGGAAAATAAATATTGTTAAAATGATCATATTCCCCAAGATTTTATATGTCATGCAAAATTTACCTATATTTATCAAAACTAAACATCTGAAACAATTTAATATGGCAATGAGAGAGTTTTTTGGGGTAAGAGCAAACCTAAGTTATCAATTTATAAACTTTCTCAACATAGGGAATTTGCAGGGCTAGAGCTTCCCTGTATCCGTCAGTAATTTTATTTCTGCATATCGAGCCAAGTTAATCCCAGACTGGTTCCTAGAAAGGAGACTAGCATAGTGGCACCTCTATCCTTGAAGGCAATCACTTAACTGGAGGCACAGAAATTCCCAGCAATAGTGAAATATTTATTGATGATTAAGAATCCAAGCATTGCTTTGCAAAAAATCTGCAGACTGGTCAGAAGTAATCCGTATTTTTCAGGCTACTTAGCCATTACTGAAAACCCAGAATTTAGTGAAGGTTTAAACTCAAAGGTCTTTTTAGAATGGAAAAGGAAGGGTTTGGAATTCGTAGCGCAATGTACAGAAGCCTCACAAGGAACTTTTAAATCATTTGAAAAAATAAAACAAGAATTTGGCATACATAAGAATTTTTTCACATACCTTCAAATAAGGCATTACTGGTCATCATTAACACAGAACCAAAGTAGTAGTAGCTGGGGTAAACTATCAGCTGGAATATCCTTGTTTAATATGGGATGTTAGTCTATATTTTATTGGTATCAAATCATGTTAGAGAAAGAGGGAGAAGGAAATCTCGATAGTGTTGTGAAGAAGTGGTTGCCGGATTGTAGGATAATTACTAAGGATTTAATTAAGAAGAGTATTAAGAGAACTTGGAGGGCATCTCTCTCCATTTCTTGGAGAGAATCACATATCAAGTTAATAAACAGGAGTTATATAACCCCACATAATCTAACTCTGTGGAGTAACTCGCAAGTAAGAGGGTGTACTAGATGCAATTACCCGGCTGCAGGACTTATACACTGTCTCTGGGAGTGCCCAAAAGTGTTAGGATTTTGGGCAAGGTCTCATTCTAAAATCTGTAAGATATTTATCCGGTTGCAGAAAGAGGAGATTGTCTTGCTAAGAGATGGTGGTCAAGATAATGTAAATGTGGAATTTATAAATATAGCAATCCTAACTGGCAGAAACATAATTTACTCTTCATGGAAATCTAAAAAAAAAAAACTAGCTTCAAGCAATTTTGCCAAAAACTAAAAGCTTTAATGATATCTGAACAGTTCGATGCAGTAACTGATATAGAATTAAATGCTCAAAAGTTCTTTAGTAAATGGGAGAACCAATCATCATTACCAGTTAACTTACAGAAACAGTATATGGCACCCTTTTATAATACAAGAGTATATACAAAACGCTATCATAAGAGGGGGACATCCTAAAACATTTAATGTGAAAATGGCTTAATGTAGCTTAATGAGTAAAAAAGTGGCCAAATGTTAATCAATTGCTGCATAATTTTGCACAACCCAAGATTTCCACTATCCAAGCTTATCCTAGAAGTTTCATGGATTTTGGAATTCCACAAGGCAAATGAGTGACATTAAGCTTGTTTTTTGGGGAGCTTAATGTGGCTTAACGTACAAAATTGAACTTAGATGTTAGCCAATTTCCCCCAAACTTACCACAATACATTAATCTATCGATTCAAACATATCCTGAAAATTTCAGGACATTTGATAAAACATACCAAAAGTTATTCACATTTAACTATTTTTTTACAATCCTAAAACATTTAATGTGAGCAGCTTAATGTAAAAAGAGCTTAATGTACAAAAATTCACCTAAACATCGATCAATTGCCTTGAAACTTGGCACAAACTAAGTTTGTCACTTTCCAAAACTATCCTAGAAGTTTCATGGTATTTGGTTTCCCACAAGGCAAATGAGTGACATTAAGCTTGTTTTTTGGGGAGCTTAATGTGGCTTAACGTACAAAATTGAACTTAGATCTTAACCAATTTCCCCCAAACTTATTACAATACATTAATCTATCTATTTAAACATATTCTGAAAATTTCAGGAAATTTGATAAAACATACCAAAAGTTATTCGCATTTAACATTTTTTTTACAATCCTAAAACATTTAATGTGAACAGCTTAATGTAAAAAGAGCTTAATGTACCAAAATTCACCAAAACTTCAATCAATTGCCTTGAAACTTGGCACAAACTCAGTTTTTCACTTTCCAAACCTATCCTAGAAGTTTCATGGATGTTGGTGTCCCACAAGGCAAATGAGTGACATTAAGCTTGTTTTTTGGGGAGCTTAATGGGGCTTAATGAGTAAAAAAGTGGCCAAATGTTAATCAATTGCTGCATAATTTTGCACAACCCAAGATTTCCACTATCCAAGCATATCCTAGAAGTTTCATGGATTTTGGAATTCCACAAGGCAAATGAGTGACATTAAGCTTGTTTTTGGGGAGCTTAATGTGGCTTAACGTACAAAATTGAACTTAGATCTTAACCAATTTCCCCCAAACTTCTTACAATACATTAATCTATCTATTCAAACATATTCTGAAAATTTCAGGACATTTGATAAAACATACCAAAAGTTATTCGCATTTAACAATTTTTTTACAATCCTAAAACATTTAATGTGAGCAGCTTAATGTACAAAAATTCACCTAAACATCTATCAATTGCCTTGAAACTTGGCACAAACTAAGTTTGTCACTTTCCAAACCTATCCTAGAAGTTTCATGGTATTTGGTTTCCCACAAGGCAAATGAGTGACATTAAGCTTGTTTTTTGGGGAGCTTAATGTGGCTTAACGTACAAAATTGAACTTAGATCTTAACCAATTTCCCCCAAACTTATTACAATACATTAATCTATCTATTTAAATATATTCTGAAAATTTCAGGAAATTTGATAAAACATACCAAAAGTTATTCGCATTTAACATTTTTTTTACAATCCTAAAACATTTAATGTGAACAGCTTAATGTAAAAAGAGCTTAATGTACCAAAATTCACCAAAACTTCAATCAATTGCCTTGAAACTTGGCACAAACTCAGTTTTTCACTTTCCAAACCTATCCTAGAAGTTTCATGGATGTTGGTGTCCCACAAGGCAAATGAGTGACATTAAGCTTGTTTTTTGGGAGCTTAATGTGGCTTAATGAGTAAAAAAGTGGCCAAATGTTAATCAATTGCTGCATAATTTTGCACAACCCAAGATTTCCACTATCCAAGCATATCCTAGAAGTTTCATGGATTTTGGAATTCCACAAGGCAAATGAGTGACATTAAGCTTGTTTTTTGGGGAGCTTAATGTGGCTTAACGTACAAAATTGAACTTAGATCTTAACCAATTTCCCCCAAACTTCTTACAATACATTAATCTATCTATTCAAACATATTCTGAAAATTTCAGGACATTTGATAAAACATACCAAAAGTTATTCGCATTTAACTATTTTTTTACAATCCTAAAACATTTAATGTGAGCAGCTTAATGTAAAAAGAGCTTAATGTACAAAAATTCACCTAAACATCGATCAATTGCCTTGAAACTTGGCACAAACTAAGTTTGTCACTTTCCAAACCTATCTTAGAAGTTTCATGGTATTTGGTTTCCCACAAGGCAAATGAGTGACATTAAGCTTGTTTTTTGGGGAGCTTAATGTGGCTTAACGTACAAAATTGAACTTAGATCTTAACCAATTCCCCCCAAACTTTTCACAATACATTAATCTATCTATTCAAACATATTCTGAAAATTTCAGGAAATTTGATAAAACATACCAAAAGTTATTCGCATTTAACAATTGTTTTACAATACTAAAACATTTAATGTGAGCAGCTTAATGTAAAAAAGAGCTTAATGTACCAAAATTCACCAAAACTTCAATCAATTGCCTTGAAATTTTGCACAAACTCAGTTTTTCACTTTCCAAACCTATCCTAGAAGTTTCATGGATTTTGGTGTCCCACAAGGCAAATGAGTGACATTAAGCTTCTTTTTTGGGGAGCTTAATGTGGCTTAATGAGTAAAAAAGTGGCCAAATGTTAATCAATCGCTACATAATTTTGCACAACCCAAGATTCCACTATCCAAGCCTATCCTAGAAGTTTCATAGATTTTGGTTTTCCACAAGGCAAATGAGTGACATTAAGCTTGTTTTTTGGGGAGCTTAATGTGGCTTAACGTACAAAATTGAACTTAGATGTTAACTAATTTCCCCCAAACTTACCCCAATACATTAATCTATCTATTCAAACATATTCTGAAAATTTCAGGACATTTGATAAAACATACTAAAAGTTATTCACATTAAACAATTTTTTTTTTACAATCCTAAAATATTTCATGTGAAAGGCTTAAAGTAAAAAAGAGCTTAATGTAACAAAATTTGCCTAAACATCAATCAATTGCCGTGAAACTTGGCACAAAGTCAGGTTGTCACTTTCCAAACCTATCCTAGAAGTTTCATGGATTTTGGTTTCCCACAAGGCAAATGAGTGACATTAAGCTTGTTTTTTGCGGAGCTTAATGTGGCTTAACGTACAAAATTTAACTTAGATGTTAAACAATTTCCCCTAAACTTCCAAAAATACATTAATCTATCTATTCAAACATATTCTGAAATTTTCAGGACATTTGAGAAAACATACCAAAAGTTACTCGCATTTAACAATTTTTTTACAATCCTAAAACATTTAGGCCCCTATTTAACAAAGGTCTTGCGGACCTGATCCGGATCAGGTCTGCAAGACCTCGCAGTAGACATGATACAATGTAGCATATCATGTCCGCTGCACATCGATAAATGCCGACAGCAAACGCTGTCGGCATTTATCATTGCACCAGCAGTTCTTCTGAACTGCTGGTACAATGCCGCCCCCTGCAGATTCACGGCCAATCGGCCGCTAGCAGGGGGTGTCAATCAACCCGATCGTATTCGATTGGGTTGATTTCTGTCCGCGGCCTCAGAGCAGGCGGACAAGTTATGGAGCAGCTGTATTTAGACTGCTGCTTCATAACTTTTGTTTCCGGCGAGCCTGAAGGCTAGCGCGGAAACAGGGGCATCAAGCTCCATTTGGAGCTTGATAATTCGGCCCCACAGTGGGGTATAGAAGAGATAAGAGAATAAAATGTTAATTTTCCATTATTCTCTCCAAGTTTTGGTGAATGGTTTATGGATAGATATAAGATGAAGAAGCAGGTATATGTACACAATGTGATAAAGTAATGAGATCTGATTATACCTACAAGCTCAGACCATTTTATTAGGTTGTCTTAAAAACACAAAATCATTTAATTCATATACACAAATGAACCTTAAAAAGCAAATATCATACATTTTATACTCTGCAGCTGGTAAAAAAGTAATTTTAAACACATTAAGGGAAAAACTATTTTATAGCATGCTGTCCCTTTAAGCTTGTTTTTTGTGGAGCTTAAGGTGGCTTAACGTACAAAAAATAACTTAGATGCTAACCAATTTCACCCAAACTTCACCTAATATGATAATCTATCTATTTAAACATATCTTGAAAATTTCAGGATGTTTGGCAAATCATACAAAAAGTGTTTTTCACATTTTATCTATTTTTTTACAATCCTAAAACATTTAATGTGAACAGCTTAATGTAAAAAAGAGCTTGATGTAGCATAATTAAGCTTTTTTGAGGATCCAGTGGCTTAATATGGAAAAATATTGCCTCCAACCTTCCACAGCAGAGGACTCCAGCTAGACAAAGATACCTAGAACATGTATTGGCTTTTTGAGAAATACACCTAATCTTATTCACATATGTATTTTGCTTTAATTTTTAAATGATTGCAAGGCTATCAGGAGAAATAAAAGGAAGGAGAGCAGAAAACAAACTTTCTATTAAACTAATGTTTCTGAAATCTCTATCCCTAATTCAATCTAAAGTGAAAGTGAAACTGTTAACAGCAGGGAATTGTATTATACTTAGAGAATCAGATGATCACCAGTGCATTTTTATTATAGTTTTGTATTTAACATACAGCAAATGCAAAATGTTATTGTTTAGAGAAAGATCTACTGATTTAACACTGAAGGAAGCAGAATCAATATTAAGAAGCATTGAAGAACATAAAGAATATGTAACTTCTGATCCAGCTATTTTACCAAAAGCAAATCAGTTCTATATCTACAAGGCTCCAGCTTTTGACATAACCAACATGGATTTTCGTTTTGACCAATATACTTGGAAACAAAAGGGCTCAAATATGCATAATCTTTGCAAATATGGAGGCAGTGTTTTAAAAAGGTATTATCAGATTAGAACACAAGATTTTAAAAGTGGCTCTCCAGAGTTCCGTAGACATGTATACTGCTTAAATGAAAACAGAAGCCAAACAATGTCTAAGTACTACTTAATACATTACCTTGGAAATGAAAAAATCTTTACTGGTACAAAACATGGGAATTCAAAAACTGACAAGGCTTACCTGCCTACTAAAAAAACAGTGTTTAGTGATATCTGTAAAAATGATACAGGACATGATACAATCAATATATATAAAACAATACTGAGCCGCAAAGGAAGTGATAAAAACCAAGATCGCATGTCTGTGGATCGTCCTAGAAATGTAAAACAAGTTCAGAATACCATATACTCTAAAAGAAAAGAGCAACGCATATCAAGGGATGAGATATTCAGTTTGCATGAGCTTGCTTTTCAACTCGATGGATTCATTTGGAACATTACCACTTTTCCAGACATTTTGGTGTTTCTTGGACTACCAGACATTATAGCTTTGTCTTGTTCTGTACTGGAAATGTCAATAAAACACAACCATCCACAACTGATAAGTTATGACACCACATTTCAGCTGGGTGACTTCTATCTCTCAGTTTTAGTTCAAAGGAATACAATACTGGAAAATGACCCAATCTACCCTGTAGCCTTTATGTTACATGAACGGAAATTTATGACCCATCACGAGAGATTTCTACAAGAGGCGTTGAGCAAATTAGGCATGGAATCAGACCGATATAAAAAAATTCAAATTATTGTTGACAGAGAAAAGGGCATTGTAAAGGCTTTGAAAAAGAACTTCTCACATCTTAGTATCATTCTCTGCCGTGTTCACATGCTGAGAGATGTTGAATATTGGGTTAAAAAACAGAAGGGTGGACGCGATGATGTAAAAGTTTTAAAAGACCATGTCGAACAACTGATTGATTCACAAACTGCTACTGAATTCAATAATAATTATGAAAAATTCAGCAAAACTTGGACTGAAAGTTTCAAATATTATTTTGAAATGCACTTGAAAAATGATATCCAGTATCATTTAGTGTCATATATCACTCAAACCTTTGCAGCTTTTAGAGGCAAATGTGCAACAAACAACATTAGTGAAAGTATGAACAAAATGATAAAAACCCAAAATGAATGGAAAGAGCTGCCTTTGGATGCAATGGTTCTGTCACTTTACTACATGCAGACTTTCTTTGTCAATGAATTTGAAAGAGCAAATTATGGATTGGGTAACTACAATCGAAAAAAATGCCATCCCTTACCCAAAATAGTTGACAAAAATGCAATTGCACCCTTCATTCCTCTTGAAGATATTATTAAACGAGTGAAAAGAGAAACAGTTTCAAATTCATGCACTGTAGAGAAAATGCCAAGCCTGCGAATGAGCCAGAAATCTTTAGCATGCAGCTCTGAAGAAATGGATCTTGTTAGCTTTAATGCACAATTAAAAAATGTTTTAGTTAGAAGTATAAGAAATGAAAATGTGTATGTTGTGAAATACACATCCAAGGGGGCGGTGTGTTCTTGTCCTAGCACAGGAAAATGTTACCATATTCTAGCGGTTGAGATGGCAACTAATATACCTTTTCCCACAAAGAGAACATACAGCCTTTCACAGATGAGGAAAAGGGCTAGAGGCAAAGAAAGGAAATCTGGAAGAAAACATCCAAGAGCAAAGGATTATGATTATTCTGTCACCCCAGCCCCCGATTCTTTGCAGTCTTTGACTGAACTTTTAAATAACCCACAAGATGTTAAGCTTGCATCATCTGATTCAACCAGTGAATTTGATAATGAGGTGGCACAAACGACAGATGATCTGTCACATATTGATGCAACAATAAGTGAAATAAAAAATGTTCCTCCTTGGATGTCTCCTGATGTGTGTATTCCAGAATGGTCAACAATGCAGCAAACACACAAAAGTCTTTCTCCTACAGTTTGGTTAGAAGATGTGATCATAGACCAAGCTTTACATGCATTCATCCACATTTATAAAAGAACCCATAGTGTGACATGTGTACCAACTTATATTTACCAGTTAGCTGCTAACAATGCATTTTGCCCAGTGTTACAATTCAGTGCAGCAAACAGCATAGTTAGTTATGAAGTAATTCTCATACCTTTCAACACAGATATTGTAGGTTCTGGGAATCACTGGATTCTCGCTGTAGGAGACATGCATGAGAAAGAATTGCTCATTTTTAATTCTGTTTATAGTAAAGAAACTGCAGAGACAGCTGCTTCAGGACTAATGAAAATCATTGAGTGCATCTACACTACGGCAGGAAAAGCATCTGACTTGGAAGAGTGGAAGATCATTGCAGTGCACGATGTACCTCAACAAAAAAACAGCCACGATTGTGGTGTCTACGTTATCCTTTATGGATGTGTGATTGTTGGCAACTTTTCACTTAGCACTGTAAACAGCACAAGAGCAAGAGCATGGATACACTCTATCCTATCAAAATTTGAGCCACAAAGAGGTAAACGATCGAGACTACAGAAAACAACTCTACAAAAGTATGTTGATAGGCTCTTATGTTACAAAGAACGTTTGTCAAAGTGTGAATTATCTGTAATTGTGAAAAATTCAGCTGAAGTTTTAGAAAAACTGAAGGTTTCACTTAATCGAGAAAAAAATATTCAGACATCATGCAGTGTGTTGGAATGTCCAAAGGATCCTGATAACCTCTTAACCCAACATGTTCACTGTGAAGTGTGTGGACAGAGATTTCATGAGCAATGTGCAAATTTTACAGATGATTCTGGCACATTACCAATAAAGCATTACACATGCAAAGCCTGTAAACTCCAAATTTAGGAAGACGATTTTGTCTAGGAAGGATATTTTCATAAAAGGTGATGAGATTTACTTTCTATTTTTGAGTGTTTACTCTGTATTAATCTATGTAATATTTATTGGTGTAATTGGTGAGAATATTTGATGGATCTCTGCTAGTATATTTACATAATTGTTCTTGATATATACAGTTGACATTTTTTATATATTACGTGTAGAATTGTATGGGAAAGTGTTTTTTTAATACATGTGTGAAATATATTTCAGGCTGAAATCTTTATGTTAAACATACGTTAATTGCTTTCTTAAATTGTCTTTTAGTTTTATTTCTTTGAAAATAAGAAAACGTATTCATCCTATACTATTGTTCTAAGTGAAAGTGGGCTCTATTCCTGAGTTATTTTATCTTAGGTCATTGGATACTATGGACTATAATAGAAAATTGAATCCAAAGTGATATCACACATCATTGAATAAAGCCTAAAATGTTCTATTGCAGTCTATGGCATTGAATGACCAGAAATAAAATAACTCTGATCGTTGAATAGAGCCAGATATTTCTATACTATAACTCTAGAGAATCCCTTAGTAGTCTAATTAAGCATTGCTGACCAGGATGTAATTCTCTTCCACTAACTCTTGTATCTTGTTAGATACTACGGTTATTGAAGGGTAGGTACGTACTGACCCAAAAAGTCACCTTCCCTATATCGGCTGCCGTTTATGGTGTTAGTGTTTACTTTCTGGTTTTATAGCATTGTTGTGCCATCATCAATGATAATAAATTATTTTTCAGAATGGAAAACAGATATTATATTGGTTTTGATTACTTTTGTGTGATGCCATGGATTGGAACTATGTTCATACTTACTACTCTCACTTCTTCCTGTGTAATGGATTTCCCATGTGTTCTTTATTCCAGGTGGCGCTTTCTGGCATATATAGGGACCTAACAAAAGATTACGGACTCAGGCTGAAGGTGACTAACAGAGTACATCTTCCAATTTCCTCTAAGATCACTTTTATGTTTTGGTTTAGATCCACCCTCTAGAAAATAGTTTGTTATACATTGTAATCTGATGAGAAGCAGAACGTTTTAAGGCATTGTCAAGTGTTATTAAATGTTTTGGGTCTCACCATTTCAGTTGCTGTGTGTTTTTCTTGTTCCTCAGAAATATAACTTGTTAATGTTTTTTTTATTCGCTGAAGTAAAACCTAGTGAAAAAAAGTTTATACTTACCATTGTATCTTTGATAATATGTAGACAAACTGTTTAAAAAAATGTATTTGAAATGTTGGTAGACATGATTTTTTATTTTCAATGTAGTTTCAAAAATAAACATTTTGTTGCAAATTGAGTCGTTATCCTTTAATTGTTGGTTGGCAACTTGCAGCATACAAGTCTATAGATTAGTAATGTATCATTTCAAAAATACATTTAGCATTCATATCACTATCATGCTCTCTCAGCAATTATTTGCAACACTAAGTAGCAGCCCAAAACTGGCCAAAATGGATACCCTTCTAATTTGCCAGGAAGTCTTGTATGATCCCACACATCATGCAACATGGGATATGAAGTCATGTTCCCAATGTCATAGGTAAAAATTAGTTAAAAGTGTATAATGTTTGGTATGTTTTATCAAATATCATGAAATTTTAAGAATATGTTTGAATAGATAGAGTCTTATATTTTGTGAAGTTTGGGTGGAAATTTGTTAATATCCAAGTTCTTTTTTACATGTTAAGCCACATTAAGCTCCTCAAAAAACAAGCTTAATGCCTCACATTTGCACTGTGGGAAACCAAAATCTATGAAAATTCTAGGGTAGGCTTGGATAGTGAAAAACTTAGGTAGTGCAAAGTTTCAAAGCAATTAATTGAAGTTTAAGCACATTATAGTACATTAAGCTCTTTTTACCTTAAGCTGTTCACATTATGGGGATGAATTATCAAGCTCCAAATGTAGCTTGATGCCCATGTTTCCACGCAAGCCTTCAGGTCTAAAGACACCTGCTCCATAACTTGTCCGCTGCCTCTGAGGCTGCGGTCTTCAATCCGCCCGATCCTATACGATCGGGCTGATTGACACTCACTAGAACTGCTTGTGCAATAATAAATTACGACATTGTATGCTGTCGGCATTTATCGATGTGCGGCGGACATGATACACTACATCATATAATTTCCATCCGCACTTTAGTAAATCGGACCCTAAATGTTTTGGGATTGTAAAAATAGATAAATGTGAATAACTTTTAGTATGTTTTATCAAATGTCTTGAAAATTCCCAGATATGTTTGAATAGAAGTCTTGCATTGTGTGAAGATTGATGGAAATTGGTAAAATCTAAGTTCTTTTTTGTACGTTAAGCCACATTAAGCTTACCAAAAAACAAGCTTAATGTCACACATTTGCCTTGTGGGAAACCAAAATCCATTAAACTTCTAGGATAGGCTTGGAAAGTGACGAACTGAGTTTGTGCCAAGTTTGAAAGCAATTGATTGATGTTTAGGTGAATTTTGATACATTAAGCTCTTTTTACATTAAGCTGCTCACATTAAATGTTTTAGGATTGTAAAAAAAATTGTTAAATGCGAATAACTTTTGGTATGTTTTATCAAATGTCCTGAAATTTTCAGAATATGTTTGAATAGATAAATTAATGTATTGTAATAAGTTTGGGGGAAATTGGTTAAGATCTAAGTTCAATTTTGTACGTTAAGGCACATTAAGCTCCCCAAAAAACAAGCTTAATGTCACTCATTTGCCTTGTGGGAAACCAAATACCATGAAACTTCTAGGATAGGTTTGGAAAGTGACAAACTGAGTTTGTGTCAAGTTTCAAGGCAATTGATCGATGTGTAGGTGAATTTTGGTACATTAAGCACTTTTTACATTAAGCTGCTCACATTAAATGTTTTAGGATTGTAAAAAAATAGTTAAATGCGAATAACTTTTGGTATGTTTTATCAAATGTCCTGAAATTTTCAGAATATGTTTAAATAGATAGATTAATGTATTGTAAGAAGTTTGGGGGAAATTGGTTAAGATCTAAGTTCAATTTTGTACGTTAAGCCACATTAAGCTCCCCAAAAAACAAGCTTAATGTCACTCATTTGCCTTGTGGAATTCCAAAATCCATGAAACTTCTAGGATATGCTTGGATAGTGGAAATCTTGGGTTGTGCAAAATTATGCAGCAATTGATTAACATTTGGCCACTTTTTTACTCATTAAGCCACATTAAGCTCCCCAAAAAACAAGCTTAATGTCACTCATTTGCCTTGTGGGACACCAACATCCATGAAACTTCTAGGATAGGTTTGGAAAGTGAAAAACTGAGTTTGTGCCAAGTTTCAAGGCAATTGATTGAAGTTTTGGTGAATTTTGGTACATTAAGCTCTTTTTACATTAAGCTGTTCACA
The DNA here is from genome assembly GCF_027579735.1 of Bombina bombina. Taxonomy (NCBI): domain Eukaryota; kingdom Metazoa; phylum Chordata; class Amphibia; order Anura; family Bombinatoridae; genus Bombina; species Bombina bombina. The sequence goes on from NC_069500.1 coordinate 247,710,239, forward strand.
TTAAATGTTTTAGGATTGTAAAAAAAATGTTAAATGCGAATAACTTTTGGTATGTTTTATCAAATTTCCTGAAATTTTCAGAATATGTTTAAATAGATAGATTAATGTATTGTAATAAGTTTGGGGGAAATTGGTTAAGATCTAAGTTCAATTTTGTACGTTAAGCCACATTAAGCTCCCCAAAAAACAAGCTTAATGTCACTCATTTGCCTTGTGGGAAACCAAATACCATGAAACTTCTAGGATAGGTTTGGAAAGTGACAAACTTAGGCCTAGATTTGGAGTTCGGCGGTAGCCGTCAAAACCAGCGTTAGAGGCTCCTAACGCTGGTTTTGGGCGCCCGCTGGTATTTGGAGTCAGTGATTAAAGGGTCTAACGCTCACTTTTCAGCCGCGACTTTTCCATACCGCAGATCCCCCTACGCCATTTGCGTAGCCTATCTTTTCAATGGGATCTTTCTAACGCTGGTATTTAGAGTCGTTTCTGAAGTGAGCGTTAGAGCTCTAACGACAAGATTCCAGCCGCCTGAAAATAGCAGGAGTTAAGACCTTTCTGGCTAACGCCGGTTCATAAAGCTCTTAACTACTGTACCCTAAAGTACACTAACACCCATAAACTACCTATGTACCCCTAAACCGAGCTCCCCCCACATCGCCGCCACTCGATTAAAATTTTTAACCCCTAATCTGCCGACCGCCACCTACGTTATACTTATGTACCCCTAATCTGCTACCCCTAACACCGCCGACCCCTGTATTATATTTCTTCTGTTAAGTGTGATCAGTCCACGGGTCATCATTACTTCTGGGATATTACTCCTCCCCAACAGGAAGTGCAAGAGGATTCACCCAGCAGAGCTGCATATAGCTCCTCCCCTCTACGTCACTCCCAGTCATTCTCTTGCACCCAACGACTAGATAGGATGTGTGAGAGGACTATGGTGATTATACTTAGTTTTATATCTTCAATCAAAAGTTTGTTATTTTAAAATAGCACCGGAGTGTGTTATTATCTCTCTGGCAGAGTTTGAAGAAGAATCTACCAGAGTTTTTGTTATGATTTTAGCCGGAGTAGTTAAGATCATATTGCTGTTTCTCGGCCATCTGAGGAGAGGTAAACTTCAGATCAGGGGACAGCGGGCAGATGAATCTGCATAGAGGTATGTAGCAGTTTTTATTTTCTGACAATGGAATTGATGAGAAAATCCTGCCATACCGATATAATGTCATGTATGTATACTTTACACTTCAGTATTCTGGGGAATGGTACTTCACTAGAATTACACTGTAAGAAATACATAAAGCTGTTTAATAACTAGAGATTATGTTTAACGTTTTTGCTGGAATGTAAAATCGTTTTCATTTACTGAGGTACTGAGTGAATAAATGTTTGGGCACTATTTTTCCACTTGGCAGTTGCTTAATCTGTTTTCTGACAGTTTCTGTTCTCCCTCACTGCTGTGTGTGAGGGGGAGGGGACGTTTTTTGGCGCTTTTACTACGCATCAAATATTTCAGTCAGCAACTCATTGTATTCCCTGCATGATCCGGTTCATCTCTACAGAGCTCAGGGGTCTTCAAAACTTATTTTGAGGGAGGTAATTTCTCTCAGCAGAGCTGTGAGAATTATAGTTTGACTGAGATAAAAAACGTTTATTCTGTAATTTGTTTCCTGCTTTCAGAATTTGTTATCTTTGCTAATGGGATTAAACCTCTGCTAAAGTTGTGTTATTTACAAGGATTGAGGCTATAACTGTTTCAATTTATTAATTTTCTGTATAAAGAGCCTGCCTATCCCTCCCGTCATCCGTGTACTGTTGCTTTGGTATTGGTATCCCAGAAGTAATGATGACCCGTGGACTGATCACACTTAACAGAAGAAAACATAATTTATGCTTACCTGATAAATTCCTTTCTTCTGTAGTGTGATCAGTCCACGGCCCGCCCTGTTTTTAAGGCAGGTAAATATTTTTTAATTTATACTCCAGTCACCACTTCACCCTTGGCTTTTCCTTTCTCGTTGGTCCTTGGTCGAATGACTGGGAGTGACGTAGAGGGGAGGAGCTATATGCAGCTCTGCTGGGTGAATCCTCTTGCACTTCCTGTTGGGGAGGAGTAATATCCCAGAAGTAATGATGACCCGTGGACTGATCACACTACAGAAGAAAGGAATTTATCAGGTAAGCATAAATTATGTTTTATTAACCCCTAACCTGCCCCCCACAACATCGCCGCCAGCTACTTAAAATAATTAACCCCTAATCTTCCGACCGCAAAGCGCCGCCACCTACGTTATCCCTATGTACCCCTAATCTGCTACCCCTAACACCGCCGACCCCTATATTATATTTATTAACCCCTAATCTGCCCCCCACAACGTCGCCGACACCTGCCTACACTTATTAACTCCTAATCTGCCGAGCAGACCTGAGCGCTACTATAATAAAGTTATTAACCCCTAATCCGCCTCACTAACCCTATCATAAATAGTATTAACCCCTAATCTGCCCTCCCTAACATCGCCGACACCTACCTTCAATTATTAACCCCTAATCTTCCGATCGGAGCTCACCGCTATTCTAATAAATGTATTAACACCTAAAGCTAAGTCTAACCCTAACACTAACACCCCCCTAAGTTAAATATAATTTACATCTAACGAAATTAATTAACTCTTATTAAATAACTTATTCCTATTTAAAGCTAAATACTTACCTGTAAAATAAACCCTAATATAGCTACAATATAAATTATAATTATATTATAGCTATTTTAGGATTAATATTTATTTTACAGGCAACTTTGTAATTATTTTAACCAGGTACAATAGCTATTAAATAGTTAAGAACTATTTAATAGTTACCTAGTTAAAATAATAACAAATTTACCTGTAAAATAAATCCTAACCTAAGATATAATTAAACCTAACACTACCCTATCAATAAAATAATTGAATAAACTACCTACAATTAACCTAACACTACACTATCAATAAATTAATTAAACACAATTCCTACAAATAAATACAATTAAATAAACTAGCTAAAGTACAAAAAATAAAAAAGAACTAAGTTACAGAAAATAAAAAAATATTTACAAACATAAGAAAAATATTACAACAATTTTAAACTAATTACACCTACTCTAAGCCCCCTAATAAAATAACAAAGCCCCCCAAAATAAAAAATTCCCTACCCTATTCTAAATTAAAAAAGTTACAAGCTCTTTTACCTTACCAGCCCTGAACAGGGCCCTTTGCGGGGCATGCCCCAAGAATTTCAGCTCTTTTGCCTGTAAAAAAAAACATACAATACCCCCCCCCCCAACATTACAACCCACCACCCACATACCCCTAATCTAACCCAAACCCCCCTTAAATAAACCTAACACTAATCCCCTGAAGATCTTCCTACCTTGTCTTCACCATCCAGGTATCACCGATCCGTCCTGGCTCCAAGATCTTCATCCAACCCAAGCGGGGGTTGGCGATCCATAATCCGGTGCTGAAGAGGTCCAGAAGAGGCTCCAAAGTCTTCCTCCTATCCGGCAAGAAGAGGACATCCGGACCGGCAAACATCTTCTCCAAGCGGCATCTTCGATCTTCTTCCATCCGGAGCGAAATGGCAGGATCCTGAAGACCTCCAGCGCGGAACATCCATCCGGACCGACGACTGAACGACGAATGACTGTTCCTTTAAGGGACGTCATCCAAGATGGCGTCCCTCGAATTCCGATTGGCTGATAGGATTCTATCAGCCAATCGGAATTAAGGTAGGAATTTTCTGATTGGCTGATGGAATCAGCCAATCAGAATCTAGTTCAATCAGAAAATTCCTACCTTAATTCCGATTGGCTGATAGAATCCTATCAGCCAATCGGAATTCGAGGGACGCCATCTTGGATGACGTCCCTTAAAGGAACAGTCATTCGTCGTTCAGTCGTCGGTCCGGATGGATGTTCCGCGCTGGAGGTCTTGGACACTATTAGAAAACCAAAGAAAAAAGGAACCAAAGAACTCTTTGAAAAATTGATCCTCCAACCATGCTGTTGAAGAAACAAGAGTTGGTTGGAAATTCTGCTAAAGGAAAAGACGGAGCTTGAACCAAGATATCATCCAGGTAAGGAAATACTGCAATACCCTGAGCTCTGATTACAGACAAAAGGGCACCCAAAACCTTGGTAAATATTCTTGGAGCTGTAGCTAGACCAAATGGAGAAGCAGAAAACTGAAAGTGCTTGTCCAGAAAAGCAAACCTCAGAAACTGGTAATGTTCTCTGGGAAAGATTACAAGTCGTGCGTTATGATTTTTCCACGTGCGATGTGGTCTTTTCGCAATCAATTTCCATTGCGCAGCTATTACAAGTTTTGAAAAAAATCGCAATTGCGCGCGCACATTCACCTTTTACGCAACAATCCTTTCCGGGCTTTTGTGTGTTTTTTTCTATTTGTTTTCTCCATTAACTTCTATGGGGAATACGTGAAGGCGCATGCAATTTGGTTGTGTAGATTACGTGGCTTAACGCGCGCCCAAAATAAGTTATTTTGCAACCTGTAATAGCTGCGCAACCCCAAATGCGAAAAAAACATATATGTGCGGTGTTTTCACAACTAATTAGCCGCGTGACTTGTAATCTAGCCCTCTGTAAATTGGAACATGAAGGTAATCATCCTTTAAATCTTTTGTGGACATAAACTGACCTTTCTGAACATAAGGCAGAATAGTCCTGATTGTTTCCATTCTAAAAGATGGAATCCTTTCAAACTTGTTCAGAGTTTTTAGATCTACACCTGGTCTGAAAGTGCCTTCCTTCTTTGGAACAATGAAGAGATTTGAATAAAATCCCATCCCCTGTTCCTGTAAAGTAACTGGAACAATCACTCCCATATCTTCCAGATCTGAGACAGATTGAAGAAAAACTTGAGTTCTTAGGACAGAAAAAACTTTTCGGGGAGGCCTTGTTCTGAATCCAATTCGATATTCCTGAGAAACAACATTCTGAAACAGGCTTAATCTGCCCCTACGAGAACATCTGGATCGGGAGCCGCAGCTTCATGCAGTTTTAAAAGAAGGGACGTATTTCTTACCCTGCTTAGACTTGTTCCAGTTAGAATTAGGTCTCCAGACTAAACCAGAGGAACCTGACTTTTGAACAGAGGAGTCCGTTTTCTGTTCATTATTCTGACGAAAGGAACAAAAATGATTAGAAGTTTTGGCTTTTCCTTTAGACTTTCAGTCTTGAGGAAGAAAAGCTCCTTTACCTCCAGTAATAGTAGTAATAATAAAATCTAAATCGGACCCAAATAACTTATCTTTCATGTAATTAGCAAGAGTCCATGAGCTAGTGACGTATGGGATATACATTCCTACCAGGAGGGGCAAAGTTTCCCAAACCTTAAAATGCCTATAAATACACCCCTCACCACAGCCACAATTCAGTTTTACAAACTTTGCCTCCCGTGGAGGTGGTGAAGTAAGTTTGTGCTTAAGATTCTTCGTTGATATGCGCTTCGCAACAGGTTGAAGCCCGGTTTTCCTCTCAGAGTGCAGTGAATGTCAGAGGGATGTGAAGAGAGTATTGCCTATTTGAATACAATGGTCTACCTCTAGGGGATCTATTTCATAGGTTCTCTGTTATCGGTCGTAGAGATTTCTTCTCCTACCTCCCTTTTCAGATCGACGATATACTCTTATATACCATTACCTCTACTGATTCTCGTTTCAGTACTGGTTTGGCTATCTACTATATGTAGAGGAGTGTCCTGGGGTAAGTAAGTCTTATTTTTTGTGACACTCTACGCTATGGTTAGGCACTTTATATGTAAAGTTCTAAATATATGTCTATAAACTTATATTTGCCTTGATTCAGGATAATCAGTATTCCTTTTCTATACAGACTGTCTGTTTCATTATTGGGAAAATGCATTTAGTTATTTTTTCTTACCTTGAAAAATTTAATTTGGCCATTTTTTCCTGCATGCTGTTAGGCTCGCGGGGGCAGAAAATGTTTATTTTTATTACGTCATTTTTGGCGCAAACTTTTTTGGCGCTAAAAATTTTGTCATTTCCGGCGACGTAATTGACGCCGGACGTTGTATTCTGTTACGCATGCGTATTCAGACATTTTTTTGCAACAAAAAAATGTGGGAGTCTTTTTTACTCACATTGTTTAAACATTTCCTTTTCATTCCTTCTGGTTTCTAGAAGCTTATTATTTTGCATTCTTTCCCATTCCTGAAACTGTCATTTAAGGAATTTGATAATTTTGCTTTATATGTTGTTTTTTCTATTACATATTGCAAGATGTCTCATCCTGACCCTGGATCAAAATCCACTAATGGACAGACGCTGCCTGATGCTGTTTCTACCAAAGTTAAGTGCATATGTTGTAAACTTGTGGTAACTGTTCCTCCAGCTGTAGTTTGTGAAAGCTGTCATGATAAACTTTCCAATGCAGATTGCGTTTCCATTAGTAATAATCCTTTATCTATTGTTGTTCCTTCAACATCTATTGTTCAGGATGTTCCTGTTAATGTAAAAGAATTTGTTTCTTATTCTATTAGGAAGCTCTGTCTGTTATTCCTCCTTCCAGTAAACGTAAAATGTCTTTTAAGACTTCTCACATTTCAGATGAATTTTTAGGTGACCGCCATCATTCTGACTTATCTGTTTCTGATGAGGTTTTTTCCGGTTCAGAAGATTCTATTTCAGATATTGATACTGATAAATCTTCATATTTATTTAAGATGGAGTTTATTCGTTCATTACTTAAAGAAGTTTTGATTGCTTTAGATATGGAGGAGTCAAGTCCTCTTGATACTAAAACTGCTAAACGATTAAATTCGGTTTATAAACCTCATGTGTTAATTCCGGAAGTTTTTCCAGTTCCTGATGCTATCTCAGATGTGATTGCTAGGGAATGGGATAGTCTGGGTACTTCATTTACTCCTTCTCCAAGGTTTAAGAAATTGTACCCTGTGCCATCTGATAGATTGGAGTTTTGGGATAAAATCCCTAAAGTCGATGGGGCTATCTCTACTCTTGCCAAACGTACTGCTATTCCTACGGCAGATAGCACTTCGTTTAAAGATCCTTTAGATAGGAAAATTGAATCTTTTTTGAGAAAAGCTTATTTATGTTCAGGTAATCTACTTAGACCTGCTATCTCTTTGGCTGATGTTGCTGCAGCTTCCACTTTCTGGTTGGAGGCTTTAGCGCAACAAGTGACAGATCATAATACATTTAGCATTGTTAAACTTCTTCAACACGCTAATAACTTTGTCTGTGATGCCATTTTTGATATCATTAGAGTTGATGTCCGGTATATGTCTTTAGCTATTTTGGCTAGACGAGCTTTATGGCTTAAATCCTGGAATGTAGATATGACTTCTAAGTCAACTTTGCTTTCTCTCTCTTTCCAAGGTAATAAGTTGTTTGGTTCTCAGTTGGATTCTATAATTTCAACTGTTACTGGAGGGAAGGGTGCCTTTTTGCCTCAGGGAAAAAAATCTAAAGGTAAATACAGGGCTGCTAATCGTTTTCGTTCCTTTCGTCAGAATAAGGAGCAGAAGCCCGATCCTTCCCCTAAAGGAACAGTTTCTGGTTGGAAACCTAATACAGTCTGAAATAAATCCAAGCCTTCCAGAAAGTCAAAACCAGCTCCTAAATCCGCATGAAGGTGCGGCCCTCATTCCAGCGCAGCTGGTAGGGGGCAGGTTACGATTTTTCAAAGATGTTTGGATCAATTCGCTTCACAATCTTTGGATTCAGAACATTGTTTCACAAGGGTACAGAATAGGTTTCAAAGTAAGACCGCCTGTGAGAAGATTCTCTCACGCATTCCAGTCAATCCAGTGAAGGCTCAGGCGTTTCTGAAATGTGTTTCAGACCTAGAGTTAGCTAGGGTAATTATACCAGTTCCAGTTCTGGAACAGGGTCTGGGGTTTTATTCAAATCTATTCATCGTACCAAAGAAAGAGAATTCTTTCAGACCGGTTCTGGACCTAAAAATATTGAATCATATGTAAGGATACCAACATTCAAAATGGTGACTATAAGAACTATTCTGCCTTTTGTTCAGCAAGGGCATTATATGTCTACAATAGACTTACAGGATGCATACCTGCATATTCCAATTCATCCAGATCACTATCAGTTTCTGAGATTCTCTTTTCTAGACAAGCATTACCAGTTTATTGCTCTTCCATTTGGTCTAGCAACAGCGCCAAGGATCTTTTCGAAGGTTCTCGGTGCCCTTCTCTCTGTAATCAGAGAACAGGGTATTGCGGTATTTCCTTATTTGGACGATATCTTGGTACTTGCTCAGTCTTCCACATTCTGCAGAATCTCATACGAATCGACTTGTGTTGTTTCTTCAAAGACATGGTTGGAGGATCAATTTGCCAAAGAGTTCCTTGATTCCTCAGACAAGGGTAACCTTTTTAGGTTTCCAAATAGATTCAGTGTCCATGACTTTGTCTCTGACAGAAAAGAGACGTCTGAAATTGGTTTCAGCCTGTCGAAACCTTCAGTCTCAATTGTTCCCTTCGGTAGCATTATGCATGGAGATTTTAGGTCTCATGTCTGCTGCATCGGACGCGATCCCTTTTGCTCGTTTTCACACAAGATCACTCCAGCTTTGTATGCTGAACCAGTGGTGCAGGGATTAAACAAGGATATCACAAATAATATCCTTAAAGCCCAATGTTCGATCATCTCTAACCTGGTGGATGGATCATCATCGTTTAATTCAAGGGGCCTCTTTCGTTCTTCCAACCTGGACTGTGATCTCAACAGATGCGAGTCTATCAGGTTGGGGAGCTGTATGGGGATCTCTGACAGCGCAAGGGGTTTGGGAATCTCAGGAGGCGAGATTACCAATCAAAATTTTGGAACTCTGTGCGATTTTCAGAGCTCTTCAGTTCTGGCCTCTTCTGAAGAGAGAATCGTTTATTTGTTTTCAAACAGACAATGTCACGATCGTGGCATATGTCAATCATCAAGAGGGGACTCACAGTTCTCAAGCTATGAAAGAAGTATCTCGGATACTTGTATGGGCGGAATCCAGCTCCTGTCTAATTTCTGCGGTTCACATCCCAGGTGTAGACAATTGGGAAGCGGATTATCTCAGTCGCCATACGTTACATCCGGGCGAATGGTCTCTTCATCCAGAGGTTTTTCTTCAGATTGTTCGAATCTGGGGTCTTCCAGAAATAGATCTGATGGCCTCTCATCTGAACAAGAAACTTCCCAGGTATCTGTCCAGATCCCGGGATCCTCAGGTGGAAGCAGTGGATGCGTTGTCACTTCCTTGGAATTATCATCCTGCTTATATATTTCCGCCTCTAGTTCTTCTTCCAAGAGTAATCTCCAAAATTCTATTGGAGCGTTCATTTGTACTGCTGGTGGCTCCAGCATGGCCACACAGGTTTTGGTTTGCGGATCTCGTTTGGATGGCCAGTTGTCAACCTTGGACACTTCCATTAAGACCAGACCTTCTATCTCAAGGCCCATTTTTCCATCAGGATCTCAAATCATTAAATTTGAAGGTATGGAGATTGAACGCTTGATCCTCAGGCATAGAGGTTTCCCTGACTCAGTGATTAACACTATGTTACAGGCTCGTAAATCCGTCTCTAGGAAGATTTATTATCGAGTTTGGAAGACTTACATCTCTTGGTGTTCTTCTCATAAATTCTCCTGGCATTCTTTCAGAATTCCTAGAATTTTACAATTTCTTCAGGATGGTTTGGATAAAGGTTTGTCTGCAAGTTCTTTGAAAGGTCAAATCTCTGCTCTTTCTGTTCTTTTTCACAGAAAGATTGCTAATCTTCCTGATATTCATTGTTTTGTACAGGCTTTGTCTCGTATCAAACCTGTCATTAAGTCGATCTCTCCTCCTTGGAGTCTTAATTTGGTTTTGAAAGCTTTGCAGGCTCCTCCGTTTGAGCCTATGCATTCTCTGGACATTAAATTACTTTCCTGGAAAGTATTGTTCCTTTTAGCTATCTCTTCTGCTAGAAGAGTTTCTGAGTTATCTGCTCTTTCTTGTGAATCTCCTTTTCTGATTTTTCATCAGGATAAGGCGGTGTTACGGACTTCTTTTCAATTTTTACCTAAGGTTGTGAATTCTAACAGGATTAGTAGAGAAATTGTTGTTCCTTCATTGTGTCTTAATCCTAAGAATTCTAAGGAAAGATCGTTACATTCTTTGGATATAGTTAGAGCTTTGAAATAATATGTTGAAGCTACTAAAGATTTTAGGAAGACTTCCAGTCTATTTGTTATCTTTTCTGGTTCCAGGAAAGGTCAGAAGGCTTCCACCATTTCTTTGGCATTTTGGTTAAAGTCTTTGATTCATCATGCTTATGTGGAGTCGGGTAAGTCCCCGCCTCAAAGGATTACGGCTCATTCTACTAGGTCAGTTTCTACTTCCTGGGCTTTTAGGAATGAAGCTTCGGTTGATCAGATTTGCAAAGCAGCGACTTGGTCTTCTTTGCATACTTTTACTAAATTCTACCATTTTGATGTGTTTTCTTCTTCTGAAGCAGTTTTTGGTAGAAAAGTACTTCAGGCAGCTGTTTCTGTTTGATTCGTCTGCTTATAATTTCAGTTTTTTTCATTATAAAGATTAAAACTTTTTATTTGGGTTGTGGATTATTTTTTCAGCTGAATTGGCTGTCTTTATTTTATCCCTCCCTCTCTAGTGACTCTTGCGTGGAAGTTCCACATCTTGGGTATCTGCTATCCCATACGTCACTAGCTCATGGACTCTTGCTAATTACATGAAAGAAAACATAATTTATGTAAGAACTTACCTGATAAATTCATTTCTTTCATATTAGCAAGAGTCCATGAGGCCCACCCTTTTTTGTGGTGGTTATGATTTTTTTGTATAATGCACAATTATTCCAATTCCTTGTTTTTTGATGCTTTCGCTCCTTTCTTATCACCCCACTTCTTGGCTATTCGTTAAACTGAATTGTGGGTGTGGTGAGGGGTGTATTTATAGGCATTTTAAGGTTTGGGAAACTTTGCCCCTCCTGGTAGGAATGTATATCCCATACGTCACTAGCTCATGGACTCTTGCTAATATGAAAGAAATGAATTTATCAGGTAAGTTCTTACATAAATTATGTTATTTCTCTCAAAGGGAAATAATTTAGATATAGACAACATATCAGCAGACCAAGATTTAAGCCACAAGGTATGTTTTTGGCATTAATAAAATAAAAGAATTGGCACTCTAAAGCAAATCCAATAGATTTGCACTAACTGGGTCATCAGAAAACTGCTCTGAAAGACTATACAACCAGTTAACAGAAGCAGCAGCCATGTCAGCAATAGAAATAGCTGGCTTGAGAATATAACCAGCATGTAAAAAGGCCCTTTGATTAAAGGATTCTATCTTTCTGTCTAAAGGGTCCTTAAAATTAGTACTGTCTTCCAAAGGAATCGTAATAAGTTTAGCCAGAGTGGAAATGGCCCCATCCACCTTGGAAACTGTTTACCATAACTTTAGATTAGCAGCGGGTAAATTATATAATTTTTTAACCTTGCAGAAGGATTAAAAGGCACACCTGACGTAGTCCATTCCCTAGCAATCATGTCATAGACAGCATCAGGCACAGGGAAAGCATCAAGCAGATTAACAACAGTCCTAAAAACTGAATTTAAATGATTGCAAGGTTTATAATCAGAAGCTTTAGGATATGTAACCACTAAAGTAATTAAGACCTCTTTTAAAAGAAAATTAATGTGTTCAACTTTAAACAAAAGAGGAATCCCTATCCCCAGAGCTCAGTGCACATAGCTCTTGTAGAAGGTAAAAGCTGAACTGACCTTTTACGCTTATTTGAAAGTGGGAGAGCAGTCAACACCTCAGAGACTGTAGCCTTCATAAAAGTTTTCATGGCAGGAGGCATTACTTTAGCATTAACCTGTAATGAACAAAGAGTATGTGCATTAGAACCCAAAGAAACCGCATTAGATTGGTCAGTATGCAATCTAAACAAGTACTCAAACATATCAGCAGAGGTTATTGATATTGTAGATCCATAAAGGGAGACAGAAGACACATTCCTGCAACCGATTACAGAGGGATTATGAAAGATTTCCCATGAAGTGAAACAATAGAATCACAAACCATACTCCAAATACATCCCCCCTAACAAGCACTTTGCTCTGAGGGGAAACGAGACAGAGAGAGATATACATAACCAATACTTTTTTTTTCCCCTACAAGTAATTGCACTTTACAAATAATTATTTGCTTTTCAGAGCAGCTCACTTCTGCTTGTAGGAGCTGGTTTATGTAGCCCTTAAAATAGACAGTAAATACTAAATAAATGGTACATATACTGAAAACAAAAGATTATCCTGGCAATGTTATGCATACTTTTTTTTTTTTTTTAAATATAATCGGCTAGATTACGAGTCTTGCGTTAGCCTTAAAAAGCAACGTTGAGAGGTCCCAACACTGCTTTTTAACGTCCGCTGGTATTACGAGTCTAGCAGGTACAGGTGTAATGCTCACTTTTCTTCCGCGACTCAAGCTTACCGCAAATCCCCTTACGTCAATTGCGTATCCTATCTTTTTAATGGGATTTGCCTAACGCCGGTATTACGAGTCTTGGAAGAAGTGAGCGGTACAGCCTCTCCTGTCAAGACTGAAACCACATTTAAAAGTCAGTAGTTAAGAGTTTTATGGGCTAACGTCGTAACATAATACTCTTAACTAAAGTGCTAAAAAGTAAACTAACACCCACAAACTACCTATTAACCCCTAAACCGAGCCCCCCCCCCCACATCGGAAACACTTAACTAAAGTTTTTAACCCCTAATCTGCCGACCGGACATCGCCGCCACTTTAATAAATATATTAACCCCTAAACCGCCGCACTCCCACCACACAAACACTAGTTAAATTTTATTAACCCCTAATCTGCCGTCCCTAACATCGCCGACACCTACCTACATTTATTAACCCCTAATCTGCCGCCCACAACGTTGCAACTATATTACATTTATTAACCCCTAAACCTAAGTCTAACCCTAACCCTAACACCCCCCCTAACTTAAATATAATTTAAATAAATCTAAATAAAATTACTACAATTAAATAAATTATTCCTATTTAAAACTAAATACTTACCTGTAAAATAAACCCTAAGATAGCTACAATATAACTAATAGTTACATTGTAGCTAGCTTAGGGTTTATATTTATTTTACAGGCAACTTTGTATTTATTTTAACTAGGTAGAATAGTTATTAAATAGTTATTAACTATTTAATATCTTCCTAGTTAAAATAAATTCAAATTTACCCGTAAAATAAATCCTAACCTAAGTTACAATTACACCTAACACTACACTATCATTAAATTAATTACATAAACTAACTACAATTAAATTAAATAAACTAAAGTACTAAAAAAACAAACACTAAATTACAGAAAATAAAAAAATAATTACAAGAATTTTAAACTAATTACACCTAATCTAATCCCCCTAATAAAATAAAAAAAGCCCCACAAAAAAAATACCCTATCCTATACTAAATTACAAATAGCCCTTAAAAAGGGCTTTTAGCGGGGGCATTGCCCCAAAGTAATCAGCTCTTTTACCTGTAAAAAAAAAAAAATACAATACCCCCCCAACATTAAAACCCACCACCCACACTCCCAACCCTATTCTAAAACCAACCCAATCCCCCCTTAATAAAACCTAACACTACCCCTTTAAAGATCACCCTACCTTGAGCCGTCTTCACCCAGCCAGGCACAAGTGGACCTCCAGAGGGGCAGAAGTCTTCATCCGATCCGGGCAGAAGAGGTCCTCCAAGCGGCAGTCTTCATCCAGACGGCATCTTCTATCTCCATCCATCCGGAGCAGAGCGGGTCCATCTTCAATCCAGCTGACGCGGAGCATCCTCTTCAAACGAAGTCCAAGCGAAGAATGAAGGTTCCTTTAAATGACGTCATCCAAGATGGCGTCCCTTGAATTCCGATTGGCTGATAGGATTCTATCAGCCAATCGGAATTAAGGTAGGAAAAATCCTATTGGCTGATGCAATCAGCCAATAGGATTGAGGTCACATTCTATTGGCTGATTGGAACAGCCAATAGAATGCGAGCTCAATCCTATTGGCTGACTGGATCAGCCAATAGGATTTTTCCTACCTTAATTCCGATTGTCTGATAGAATCCTATCAGCCAATCGGAATTCAAGGGACGCCATCTTGGATGACGTCATTTAAAGGAACCTTCATTCTTCGCTTGGACTTCGTTTGAAGAGGATACTCCGCGTCGGCTGGATTGAAGATGGACCCGCTCCGCTCCAGATGGATGAAGATAGAAGATAACTATTTAATAACTATTCTACCTAGTTAAAATAAATACAAAGTTGCCTGTAAAATAAATATGAACCCTAAGATAGATACAAATGTAACTATTAGTTATATTGTAGCTATCTTAGGGTTTATTTTACAGGTAAGTATTTATTTTAAATAGGAATAATTTATTTAATTCTAGTTATTTTATTTAGATTTATTTAAATTATATTTAAGTTCGGGGGGTGTTAGACTTAGGTTTAGGGGTTAATAAATTTAATATAGTAGCAGTGACGATGGGGGTGGCAGATTAGGGGTTAATAAGTGTAGTTAGTTTGCGGCGACGTTGGGGGGGCAGATTAGGGGTTAATAAATATAAAGTAGGTGTCGGCGATATTGGGGGCAGTAGATTAGGGGTTCATAGGAATAATGTAGGTGGCGGTGGTGTCCGGAGCGGCAGATTAGGGGTTAATAAGTATAATGCAGATGTCGGCGATGTCGGGGACGGCAGATTAGGGGTTAATAAGTGTAAGATTAGGGGTGTTTAGACTCGGGGTTTATGTTAGGGTGTTAGGTGTAGACATAAATTTTATTTCGCCATAGGAATCAATGGGGCTGCGTTAGAAGCTGAACGCAGCTTTTTTGCAGGTGTTAGGTTTTTTTCCAGCTGAATCTGCCCCATTGTTTGCTATGGGGAAATCGTGCACGATCACGTTTAGCCAGCTTACCGCTACCGTAAGCAGCGCTGGTATTGAGGTGAGATGTGGAGCTAAATTTTGCTCTACGCTCACCTTTTTGCGGAGCGGTGAAAAAAAATGGCTCGTTAGCAACGCACCCCTGTTACCACAAAACTCGTAATCTCTGTGAATATTAGTTGTTTAATTATTGAAAAAATAAGTGTGAAGTTTTAGTTTCCATAAAGTAAAGGAGCTGCCATGTTGTAACCTAGGATTGTCTGTAATATTTTGTGAGACAAGGTTTAACTGATACCAACAGTTATTACATGGGCTTTGCACAAAACATTTTTAGCATAATTATTAAAGAGCTGCATCCAATGTGTTTATTTAGTTATTTATTTATTTTTGCATGAGAAAAAATGTAAAGAAAAACAGCTTCAATTCCAACCATTACAGCTGTATTTCCTGTTTACACACTACTATTCCCCACTGGCTAATAGGTACTTCCTACTAAGACTCAATGGCTAATGTGTGCTTCTGTTCATTAATTGATAGGCACTTCCTGCAGATACTCACTGAGCATTAATAGGAAGTACCTATTAGCCGGTTACATTGTAACATTGTCTGTCATCAATCTAATGGAAGTGAGTGATAACCTGAGAAGCCCTCATAGGTCCTGAAATAGAAATAGCTTTTCCTTATTCTATTGACAATAAATACCTTTCTTAAACCACATATTACTATAGCTCTAGTATTTTTGCTCTGAATATTCTTTGCTCTCTAAAATACTTATTCCCAAGGTTGAAAAGGTATATTTGTCATTTTTAAATGATATATGAACTTCCCAAATCATCAGGTATTTACAATTTTGGTTAAGATGTAAGATCTCACCTTTAAATGAACACTGAAGTCAAAATTAAATCTTCAGGATTGAGATGCAATAAAAAATACACTTTCCATTATTCTTCCATTATCAAGTTATGCCCAGTCTTTTTATGTGCACACTTTTTGAGGTGCCACCTCCTACTGAGCATGTGCAAGAGTGCAAAGTGTGTACTCATGTGACTCGCTAATGATTGTTGCATGATACAGTAATTTAAATAAAATAACATTCGCTTAGATTACAAGTTTTGCGTTAGAGGCTGTGCAGTGCTAACGAGCAGTTTATGCTCACCGCTCACTTACAGACAGCGCTGGTATTACAGGTTTTTACAAAGCGCTGCTTACGTTAGCGGTGAACTGTTAAAACATGCTCGTACACGATTTCCCCATAGAAATCAACGGGGAGAGCTGGCTTAAAAAAAACCTAACACCTGCAAAAAAGCAGAGTAAAGCTCCTAACGCAGCCCCATTGATTCCTATGGGGAAATACATTTATGTCTACACCTAACACCCTAACATGAAACACCCCTAATCTTACACTTATTAACCCCTAATCTGCCGCTCCGAACACCGCCGCCACCTACATTATACTTATGAACCCCTAATCTGCTGCCCCAACATCGCCGACACCTACATTATATTTATTAACCCCTAATCTGCCGCCCCCAATGTCGCCGCAACCTAACTACACTTATTAACCCCTAATCTGATGCCCCCAACGTCGCCACCACTATAATAAACATATTAACCCCTAAACCTAAGTCTAACCCTAACCCCCCTAACTTAAATATAATTTAAATAAATCTAAATAAAATTACTATCATTAACTAAATAATTCCTATTTAAAACTAAATACTTACCTATAAAATAAACCCTAAGATAGCTACAATATAACCAATAGTTACATTGTAGCTAGCTTAGGGTTTATTTTTATTTTACAGGCAACTTTGTATTTATTTTAACTAGGTACAATAGTTATTAAATAGTTATTAACTATTTAATAACTACCTAGTTAAAATAAAGACAAATTTACCTGTAAAATAAAACCTAACCTAAGTTACAATTACGCCTAACACTACACTACAATTAAATTAATTACCTAAATTAAATACAATTAATTACAATTAAATAAAATTATCTAAAGTACAAAAAACCCCCACTAAATTACAGAAAATAATAAAGAAATTACAAGATTTTTAAACTAATAACACCTAATCTAATCACCCTAATAAAATAAAAAAGCCCCCCAAAATAATAAAATTCCTTTTCCTATACTAAATTACAAATAGCCCTTAAAAGGGCTTTTAGCGGGGCATTGCCCCAAAGTAATCAGCTCTTTTACCTGAAAAAAAAATTACAATTCCCCCCCAACATTAAAACCCACCACCCACACAACCAACCCTACTCTAAAACCCACCCAATACCCCCTTAAAAAAACCTAACACTAACCCCTTGAAGATCACCTTACCGGGAGACATCTTCACCCAACCGGGCAGAAGTGGTCCTCCAGACGGGCAGAAGTCTTCATCCAACCGGGCAGAAGTGCATCTTCTATCTTCATCCATCTGGCGCGGAGCGGGTCCATCTTCAAGACATCCGACGCGGAGCATCCTCTTCTTTCCATGGCCGACGACTGAATGAAGGTTTCTTTAAATGACGTCATCCAAGATGGCGTCCCTTCATTTCCGATTGGTTGCTAGAATTCTATCAGCCAATCGGAATTAAGGAAGAAAAAAGCCTATTGGCTGACGCCAACTTGGATGACGTCATTTAAAGGAACCTTCATTCAGTCGTCGGCCGTGGAAAGAAGAGGATGCTCCGCGTCGGATGTCTTGAAGATGGACCCGCTCCACGCCGGATGGATCAAGATAGACGATGCCGTCTGGATGAAGACTTCTGCCCGTCTGGAGGACCACTTCTGCCCGGTTGGATGAAGACTTCTCCCGGCTTCGTTGAGGACTTCAGCCCGGTTGGGTGAAGACATCTCCCGGTAAGGTGATCTTCAGGGGGTTAGTGTTAGTTTTTTTTTAAGGGGGGATTGGGTGGGTTTTAGAGTAGGGTTGGTTGTGTGGGTGTTGGGTTTTAATGTTGGGGGGGTATTTGTATTTTTTTTTTTACAGGTAAAAGAGCTGATTACTTTGGGGCAATGCCCCGCAAAAGGCCTTTTTAAGGGCTATTTGTAATTTAGTGTAGGGTAGGGCTTTTTTTTTATTTTGGGGGGCTTTTTTATATTGTTAGGGGGATTAGATTAGGTGTAATTAGTTTAAAAATCTTGTAATTTGTTTATTATTTTCTGTAATTTAGTGTTTGTTTGTTTTCCGTACTTTTATTTAATTGTAATTTAATTTAGTTAATTTATTTAATTATAGTGTAGTGTTAGGTTTTATTTTACAGGTAAATTTGTCATTATTTTAACTAGGTAGTTATTAAATAGTTAATAACTATTTAATAACTATTGTACCTAGTTAAAATAAATACAAATTTGCCTGTAAATAAAAATAAACCCTAAGCTAGCTACAATGTAACTATTAGTTATATTGTAGCTAGCTTAGGGTTTATTTTATAGGTAAGTATTTAGTTTTAAATAGGAATTATTTAGTTAATTGTAGTAATTTTATTTAGATTTATTTAAATTATATTTAAGTTACGGGGGTTAGGGTTAGACTTAGGTTTAAGGTTTAATACATTTAATATAGTGGCGGCGACATTGAGGGCGGCAGATTAGGGGTTAATAAATGTAGGTAGGTGGCGGCGATGTTAGGGACGGCAGATTAGGGGTTAATATTTAACTAGTGTTTGCGATGCGGGAGTGCAGCGGTTTAGGGGTTAATATATTTATTATAGTGGCGGCGATGACCGGTTTAGCAGATTAGGGGTTAAAATATTTATTTTAGTGTTTGAGATGTGGGGGGGCCTCGGTTTAAGGGTTAAAGGGACAGTCTACACCAGAATTTTTATTGTTTTAAAAGATAGATAATCCCTTTATTACCCATTTCCAAGTTTTGCATAACCAACAAAGTTATAATAATATACTTTTAACCTCTGTGATTATCTTGTATCTAAGTCTCTGCAAACTGCCCCTTTTTTCAGTTCTTTTGACAGACTTGCAGTCTAGCCAATCAGTGTCTGCTCCCAGATATCTTCACGTGCACGAGCACAGTGTTATCTATATGAAATATGTGAACTAACACACTCTAGTGGTGAAAAACTGTTAAAATGCAATCTGAAAGAGGTGGGCTTCAAGGTCTAAGAAATTAGCATATGAACCTCCTAGGTTAAGCTTTCAACTAAGAATACCAAGAGAACAAAAGCAAAATTGGTGATAAAAGTAAATTGCAAAATTGTTTAAAATTACATGCTCTATCTGAATCATGAAAGTTTATTTTGGCCTAGACTGTCCCTTTAATAGGTAGTTTATGGGTGTTAGTGTACTTTTTAGAACTTTAGTTAAGAGTTTTATGCTACGGTGTTGTAGTGTAAAACTCTTAACTACTGACTTTTAAATGCGGTACCAGGCTTGACAGGAGAGGGTATACCGCTCACTTTTGGTCAGACTCGTAATACCGGCGCTATGCAAGTCCCATTGAAAATATAGGATACGCAATTGATGTAAGTGGATTTGCGGTATTTCCGAGTCTGACCAAAAAAGTGAGCGGTACACCTGTACCTTCAAGACTCGTAATACCAGCGGGCATTAAAAAGCAGCATTAGGACCGGCCAACGCTGCTTTTAACCCTAACGCACAACTCGTAATCTAGGCCATTATTTCTTACTAAAACGTAGAATCTAAAATACATAAGTTAATTTATGTATTTTAGATGTTCTAGTAATTAACAATCGGCCAGATAACGAGTTTTGCGTTATGAGCAGCTCGGTAATAACTTGCAAGTTATTGCCACCACTCACCTTTAATAGTGCTGCTATAACAGGTTTTCCAAAAACCTGCGTTAGCGGGCAATATGGTTCCGTTGAGCTCCATACTGTACACAAATACCAGCGCTGCTTTGAGTGTAAAGCTCCGTAACGCAGCCCCATTGATTCCTATGGGGAAAGAAAAAGTTATGTTTACACCTAACACCCTAACATAAACCCTGAGTCTAAACATCCCTAATCTGCCGCCCCCGACATCGCCGCTACCTACATTACACTTATTAACCCCTAATCTGCTGCCCCAATGTCGTTGCTACCTACATTACACTTATTAACCCCTAATCTGCTGCCCTCAATGTCGCCGCCACCTACATAAATTTATTAACCCCTAATCTGCCGCCCCCAATGTCACTGCCGCCTCTATACTAAAGTTATTAACCCCTAAACCTAACCCTAAGTCTAACCCTAACCTTAACACCCCTAACTTAAATATAATTAAAATAAATCAAAATTACTATCATTAACTAAATAATTCCTATTTAAAACTAAATACTTACCTATAAAATAAACACTAAGCTAGCTACAATATAACCAATAGTTACATTGTAGCTATCTAAGGTTTTATTTTTATTTCCCAGCTAAGTTTGTATTTATTTTAACTAAGTAGATTACTTATTAAATAGTTATTAACTATTTACTAACTACCTAGTTAAAATAAATACAAATTTACCTGTAAAATAAAACCTTACCTGTCTTACACTAACACCTAACATTACACTAAAATTAAAAAAATTACATTAATTACATACAATTAACTAAATTACATAAAAAAATAAACACTAAATTACAAAAAAGAAATTATCAAATATTTAAACTAATTACACCTAATCTAATAGCCCTATCAAAATAAAAAAGCCCCCCCAAAATAAAATAAACCCTAGCCTAAACTAAACTGCCAATAGCCCTTAAAAGGGCCTTTTGCGGGGCATTGTCCCAAAGAAATCAGCTCTTTTACCTGTAAAATAAAATACAAACAACCCCCCAACAGTAAAACCCACCACCCACACAACCAACCCCCCCAAACCTACCTAAAAAAATCTAAGCTCCACATTGCCCTGAAAAGGGCATTTGGGTGGGCATACCCCTTAAAAGGGCATTTAGCTCTTTTTCGTTGCCCAAAGTCCCTAAGCTAAAAATAAAACCCACCCAAGAAACTTAACACTAACCCCCGAAGATACACTTACAGTTTTTGAAGACGGGACATCCATCCTCATCCAAGCGGGAAGAAGTCCTCATCGAAGTGGCAAGAAGTCCTCAACGAAGCCGGGAGAAGTCTTCATCCAAGCGGCAAGAAGTCGTCCTCAAGGCGGGCAGAAGTCTTCATCCAGACGGCATCTTCTATCTTCATCCTTCCGACGCGGAGCGACTCCATCTTCAAGATATCCTCTTCTTTTGACTCCTCTTGAAGAATAAAGTTTCCTTTAAATGACATCATCCAAGATGGCGTCCCTTGAATTCCAATTGGCTGACAGAATTCTATCAGCCAATCGGAATTAAAGGGTAAAAAATCCTATTGGCTGATGCAATCAGCCAATAGGATTGAGCTTCAATCCTATTGGCTGATCTAATCAGCCAATAGGATTGGGCTCGCATTCTATTGGCTGATTGGAACAGTCCCTTTTAAGGGCTATTGGCAGTTTAGTTTAGGCTAGGGTTAGTGTAAGACAGGTTAGGTTTTATTTTACAGGTAAATTTGTATTTATTTTAACTAGGTAGTTAGTAAATAGTTAATAACTATTTAATAACTAATCTACCTAGTTAAAATAAATACAAACTTAGCTGTGAAATAAAAATAAAACATAAGATAGCTACAATGTAACTATTAGTTATATTGTAGCTAGCTTAGGGTTTATTTTATAGGTAAGTATTTAGTTTTAAATAGGAATTATTTAGTTAATGATAATTTTTTTATTTATTTTAATTATATTTAATTTAGGGGTGTTAGGGTTAGACTTAGGGGTTAATAACTTTAGTATAGTGGTGGCGGTGACTTGGGGTTAATATTTAACTAGTGTTTGCAATGCAGGAGTATGGCAGTTTAGAGGTTAATATCTTTATTATACAGGGAGTGCAGAATTATTAGGCAAATTAGTATTTTGACCACATCATCCTCTTTATGCATGTTGTCTTACTCCAAGCTGTATAGGCTCGAAAGCCTATTACCAATTAAGCATATTAGGTGATGTGCATCTCTGTAATGAGAAGGGGTGTGGTCTAATGACATCAACACCCTATATCAGGTGTGCATAATTATTAGGCAACTTCCTTTCCTTTGGCAAAATGGGTCAAAAGAAGGACTTGACAGGCTCAGAAAAGTCAAAAATAGTGAGATATCTTGCAGAGGGATGCAGCACTCTTAAAATTGCAAAGCTTCTGAAGCGTGATCATCGAACAATCAAGCGTTTCATTCAAAATAGTCAACAGGGTCGCAAGAAGCGTGTGAAAAACCAAGGCGCAGAATAACTGCCCATGAACTGAGAAAAGTCAAGCGTGCAGCTGCCAAGATGCCACTTGCCACCAGTTTGGCCATATTTCAGAGCTGCAACATCACTAGAGTGCCCAAAAGCACAAGGTGTGCAATACTCAGAGACATGGCCAAGGTAAGAAAGGCTGAAAGACGACCACCACTGAACTAGACACACAAGCTGAAACGTCAAGACTGGGCCAAGAAATATCTCAAGACTGATTTTTCTAAGGTTTTATGGACTGATGAAATGAGAGTGAGTCTTGATGGGCCAGATGGATGGGCCCGTGGCTGGATTGGTAAAGGGCAGAGAGCTCCAGTCCGACTCAGACGCCAGCAAGGTGGAGGTGGGGTACTGGTTTGGGCTGGTATCATCAAAGATGAGCTTGTGGGGCCTTTTCGGGTTGAGGATGGAGTCAAGCTCAACTCCCAGTCCTACTGCCAGTTTCTGGAAGACACCTTCTTCAAGCAGTGGTACAGGAAGAAGTCTGCATCCTTCAAGAAAAACATGATTTTCATGCAGGACAATGCTCCATCACACGCGTCCAAGTACTCCACAGCGTGGCTTGCAAGAAAGGGTATAAAAGAAGAAAATCTAATGACATGGCCTCCTTGTTCACCTGATCTGAACCCCATTGAGAACCTGTGGTCCATCATCAAATGTGAGATTTACAAGGAGGGAAAACAGTACACCTCTCTGAACAGTGTCTGGGAGGCTGTGGTTGCTGCTGCACGCAATGTTGATGGTGAACAGATCAAAACACTGACAGAATCCATGGATGGCAGGCTTTTGAGTGTCCTTGCAAAGAAAGGTGGCTATATTGGTCACTGATTTGTTTTTGTTTTGTTTTTGAATGTCAGAAATGTATATTTGTGAATGTTGAGATGTTATATTGGTTTCACTGGTAAAAATAAATAATTGAAATGGGTATATATTTGTTTTTTGTTAAGTTGCCTAATAATTATGCACAGTAATAGTCACCTGCACACACAGATATCCCCCTAAAATAGCTAAAACTAAAAACAAACTAAAAACTACTTCCAAAAATATTCAGCTTTGATATTAATGAGTTTTTTGGGTTCATTGAGAACATGGTTGTTGTTCAATAATAAAATTAATCCTCAAAAATACAACTTGCCTAATAATTCTGCACTCCCTGTAGTGGCGGCGATGTCCAGAGCAGCAGATTAGGGGTTAATATTTTTATTATAGTGTTTGCGATGCGGGAGGGCCTCGGTTTAGGGGTTAATAGGTAGTTTATGGGTGTTAGTGTACTTTTTAACACTTTAGTTATGAGTTTTATGCTACAGCTTTGTAGTGCAAAACCCATAACTACTGACTTTAGATGGCGGAACGAATCTTGTCGGTATAGGGTGTATCGCTCACTTTTTGGCCTCCCAGGCAAAACTCGTAATACTGGCGCTATGGAAATCCCATTGAAAAATAACTTTTTGAAAGGTGCGGTAGTTACGTTACGGCCAAAAAGGTGTGCGGTACAGCTATACCTACAAGACTCGTAATAGCAGAGGTAGTGAAAAAGCAGCGTTATGAGCCATAACGCAAAACTCGTAATCTACCTGAATGTTATTTTATTTAGGAGGTCTCCACTTACATTGTTACCTCATTATCTTTTCTCATTGTTACAATTTTAACATGTATATTATGTATACTTTCCAATGAGGAATTGCTTTATCTGGACTTTCCAATCTAAGGATATATCTTATCAGAACTTATCATTAGATGTCAAAACTAGCTATACTGTTGATCATTTGAAATCCAATTAAATGGAACATTCCTCATTCTATTAAAGCTGATCAAGGAGCACCGCACAATTCCTCTTGACAAAGTCTGGACGCTGCCAGACAAAATGCGTTGAGGTTACAGGTCACATGTTCCAGTCCCGACATCCGCACTCACCACTTAGAGGCTTGGCGGTTCTTTGGATTAGTGCACAGCACGGAACAAGCAGCTTCAAAGTAACAGCATGTTGCGGTGTAGACGGGTCATCGGACTACATTGAGACTGTTTATGTGCTAGTATGCAACTTACTTCTAGTAAGTTTTTCTTTTATTTGCACATTATTTATGTGAAATAAATTGATTACCCTTAGAGTGGGATACACTTTGTTTTTCTTATTTTTTTTTACATAGAAACAAACACTGGTGCCATAGACTGCTAAAAGCATGTGAACACTCCTGAGCTCCTATCAGCCTACCTAGCTTTATCTTTCAAAAAAAGATATCAAGAGAACAAAGCAAATTTGATAATAGAAGTAAATTGAAATGTTGTTTATAATTACATTCTCTTTCTGAAATATGACAGTGTATAAATAAAGGGACATTATACACTAGATTTTTGTTTGCATAGATTTTTTGTAGATGATCCATTTATATAGCCCATACAGTTGTTGTTTTTTTTTTGTTTTTGTTTTTTTAAATGGATAGTTTTGCTTATTTTTAAATAACATTTCTCTGATTTTCAGACTCCTAACCAAGCCTCAAAGTTTTAGGAGAATACCGACGTATAACTACTCCAGTTTGCTTCTGTTTGTGTAAAGGGTCTTTTCATATGCAAAGGAAGGGGGGGGGGGTCCGCTATTTCCCATTTGCAGTGGGTGTCCCAGTAACATTTTAAACAGAGCTAAACTGGAAGCTTCTATGTAAGTTTTTAAACGGTTTAATACTGGATTTTTATATCAGTATCTGTGCATAATATTCATTATAGTCGTGTCTATTACATGCAGTTATATGAAAATTGGTATATACTGTCCCTTAAAGGCTTGCTACAAGGTATCCCACCAGATCGGCATTGCCAGCGAAATTCGGGGATGCTGGTGACATCATAATTTATGGGGGTGGGGATGTCACCAAGCTCCAGAAACACAGAAACCAGGCTGTTGAGGCAGAAAAAGGAAGCTGGATGGGGCTAAGAATTAAAAAAAAAAAAACTCCCTTAAAAAATGTCAACTTCCTTTAAGACCTAGAATCTCCAAGACCAGCTGTTTGAAAGGTTCTTTCAGATGGTGGGTCTTAGGGTATGAAGTTTAAGCACACAAAAAAATTACACACTTTTATAATCTGGGGTTCTCCAAACTATTATAATAGGCCATCAAATTGGCCTAGTGACCCCTGAAATAAAGCCGCTATAAAGGTTTTAATAGCCATGGCATCACTGTGATAATAGTGATAATTTGACATAAATAAATGTGCATTTCAGAGTTATATAAACATACCCAAAGACCCTTTATATATGGATAAACCCTTTTTGTTTTGACTACACGTTTTAGAAGAAAAAAAAGAAAAAAAGGGAGCTTAGTAGGGAGGTGGGTGGTCGGCCCATCGCTACCCGGCATCGGGTTCCTGTATGTGCAAAGTGCACGCCAGGTGCCGGGAGCATGCGGGGGGGACCTGCGGGATGTGTGCGCAGCAACTACTGCCCCCAATGTCCTGGAATTGGAAGGAGGGAGAGGGAGGGGGGGAACAAAAAGAAAGATCAAAGGATCTGGGAGGGGGAGGGGGGTATTGAGGGGGGGCAGCTATACTACAGAAAAATCTATATTTTATCAAAAAAATAAAAAAAAACTTTTGTTTGGGGAGCAAACTGGGTACTGGCGGGGACAATTGTACTTAAGATGACGGGGACTTAAGATGGCGAGGACAATTGTGGGGTGGGGGAGGGAAGAGAGCTGTTTGGGAGATATCAGGGGGTGGGATGTGTCAGGTGGGAGGCTGATCTCTACACTAAAGCTAAAATTAACCCTACAAGTTACCTTATTAACCCCTTCACTGCTGGGCATAATACAAGTGTGCAGCGGCATTTAGCGGCCTTCTAATTACCAAAAAACAATACCAAAGCCATATATGTCTGCTATTTCTGAACAAAGGGGATCCCAGAGAAGCATTTACAACCATTTGTGCCATAATTGCACTAGCTGTTTGTAAATAATTTTAGTGTGAAACCTAAAGCTTGTTAAAAAGTGAACATTTTCTTTTATTTGATCGCATTTGGCGGTGAAATGTTGGCATGAAATATACCAAAATGGGCCTAGATCAATACTTGGAGTTGTCTACTACACTACACTAAAGCTAAAATTAACCCTACATGCTCCCTAATTAACCCCTTCCCTGCTTGGCATAATACACATGTGGTGCGCAGCGGCATTTAGCGGTCTTCTAATTACCAAAAAGCAACACCAAAGCCATATATACCTGCTATTTCTGAACAAAGGGGATCCCAGAGAAGCATTTACAACCATTTGTGCCATAATTGCACAAGCTGTTTGTAAATAATTACAGTGAGAAACCTAAAGTTTGTGAAAAAGTGAACTTTTTTTTTTATTTGATCGCATTTGGCGTTGAAATGGTGGCATGAAATATACCAAAATGGGCCTAGATCAATACTTTGGGTTGTCTACTAAAAAATATATATACATGTGAAGGGATATTCAGGGATTGCCCTTTAACTTGCAAAAAAAGCAAAGAACATGTAAACATTGGGTATTTCTAAACTCAGGACAAAATTTAGAAACTAATTAGCATGGGTATATTTTGGTGGTTGTAGATGTGTAACAGATTTTGGGGGTCAAATTTAGAAAAAGTGTTTTTTTCCATTTTTTCATCATATTTTAAAATATTTTTTTATGGTAAATTCTAAGATATGATAAAAATAATGGAATCTTTAGAAAGTCCCTTTAATGGCAAGAAAAATGCCATTAAAAAAAATGCCATTAAAAAAAAAAAAAATGAATTAGCTGATTTTGTGTTTTGAAGCTACAACCTAATAAAATGGGTTGAGCTTGTAGGAATAATCAGATCTCATTACTTCATCACATTGTGTACATATACCTGCTTCTTTATTTTATATCTGTCCATAAACCAATCACCAATACTTGGAAAGAACAATGGAAAATTAACATTTTATTACCTTATCTCTTCTATAGCCCACTGGGAGTGTAATTTCTTCTACTGGCTGTGTTAATACAGCGTGGCCAAAAACTTTCAGGATGGGTGGGGATACCACAGGCTAAATAAATAAACTAATTCAAATGCCAATATAAGGGTAATGGAAATACTTGTAAACAACTTAATACACTCCAGCAGGTAAAGTGGATCATTGGGAACAAATTAAAGGGGAGAACATTTTTGAGTAAACTGTCCCTTTAAAGGAAGGAAATTGAAAAATGGTCTTGTCCTTAAGGGGTTAAATCTGCAGGGTCTGCTAAATAAATGTCAAAAAATAGATATAATAATATGTTTGCTTGTTTCTTACTGAAAATGACTTACAGTACAGCTTAAATGTGAGCAACATCTGACCTACATTACAGCTTAAATGTAAGCAGCATTTAAAAACTCGAAAACAGCTCAGTACAAGGGTGTAAAATTGCTCTGCAGCTAATTGTATACTTACCATTGACAAAAAGAAAAATGATTATGTCTTTTGGAAAGTCACTGTTTCTTTACAAGGCTTTTCTAATGCGACTTCCTGAATATTACGTCAAAAGCTCTGGATTGGAAGATACTCTTATTTTCCAAAAAAATATGGGTCAGTCCAAGAAAAGTATGGTATTTAAATAAACAAATTATATAACTTGCAATTAATTTCATAATAATACAAAGACTTCTATGTCTCTTTCATCACATCATCTTTTCCAGATTATACACATTATTTCTGTGAATCACAAGATCTTTCAGGGTTTTATTTGTGCTGTAGATTTTAAAAATGTATTTCACATTTTGCTGTTTTAGGCTCTATGACGTGTAAGTATAATTTCTTCTCACTTCTGTGTAAGACCTGCTGCCTCCTGACTTGCCTTTGGATAGTGTCTTTGCCTGTCTGACTACCTATGTATGACCCTGTTGTTTTTGCTTGACTTTGGTAACTGTTTTAACCTTACTTGCTGCGTTTTAATGTATAATTACCTGATGCTGTCTGACCTTTCTGGATCTCATATTTCCCTATGAATTACCATGTATGACTACGCTGTTCTAGACTGATTTTACTAACTACTGTACCCTTGGTTTCTAAGTATCAATGTATGTATGACTTACTGCTACTTCCTGATAGCAATTTAGAACAAGTAGAACTGTCCAATAATGTCTAGGTGAAAGGAATATCCAAAACACACTGTTTGTTCAGGAAGGATCAATAGTTCAAGGGTAGCATCAAAGAAGAATCTTAAAGATCAAGCAAATAATCCAGGAAACAGGTCGAGGTTTGGTAACAGATAATCAAATTCAGTCAGACAAAGATCAGACATGATGCACCATCTTGAAAAAAAGATGTAACATGGCAGCTTTCATAGATAATTCCCAAGGTATAATGTTTATACTGAGATTCCATCTGTGTCTCTCATGAATTTGATACTCCTTAGCGCTCCATTACTTGGAAGCAGAATCCACTGTCCTACTAAACAATGAAACCATTATTCACAAGATCCTAAACTAAATAATGTGTGACCTGACCAGTCACTTATAGACAGGTCCATACCCTGTACAAATCAGACCAGTGTCTCATGTATTGCTCTCACACACGATAACCCTATCAGACAGGGTTCAAGCATTACTGGGCATAATCAGCTGCCGAAGAACAATACATATGTTTCTTAATCGAGGGATTTAATGTACTGACAATATATCCAAACATATAAATGTAATATAGCCCCAAAGGATGGATAAAGACATGTATGTCCACACACTTAACATCCCAAAAATAAGAAATCAATACACCATGAAAACTAATCCGAACCATTTGGAATTCCCACTTTTGGAGTGTTACCTGTGTGCCAATTAATGGCTTTCTTTTCCTTTTCTGTGGGATTATTTTGCATTTAATTAGTTTGAGACATTGGGCATCTCCCATTTATTAAATTATGGGATGGTTAAAATATGATGGTGAATAGAGTAGGTATACTGGAGCTACTGACTATATAGTCTAAATCACTGCCTATTTCTATTTAGATTATAATACATCCAATCATAACAGAACAGTATACCTAGAACATTTGGTTACCAATAACTCTTTTTTGTTCTTTCACAAAAAAAATGTGTGTTTATAAATATTTACACAATACCAACAATGATCATTGAATAAATCTACCTCCCACATTTTATTTTAACAGCACTACACTAGGCTTGGCGTCCACCAGTAAAATCCATGCTTTCTAATGCATCTATAGACCAGAATATCATTTGACTTGAATATAAAATATTAGCTCAATAAGGAAAAAAGCAAGACCCCTAGCCTTTAAAACCTATAAAGACCTTCATACTAATAGTTTTTATTAACAATATTTTCTGATATATTGTATACAGTACATCATTTGAGCAGTTTTATTCATTCATATGTCATAAACACAGTGTTTTTGCAGTTTATAAATTAATTGCAATATATTAAAATGCAAATATTATTATTTCATGGGAATATATGAAATATTTGATTAAACATTTAAAGAAACAATTTAATGAGCAAATCCTACATTTATTAACTTATCATAAGGAAATGAGTCTAAAACACAAAGACAGTGCCCTGTGACAGTTCAAATTAATAATTAATATAACATGATGTTTAATATATAGCAGGATTTGCTCAGCCATCAGTAAATAAATACACTAGCAAACAAGGATTCATTTATCAATCAAAACAAAAACAAAAGTGATTTAAATGAAAAAAATATATATATTTTTTTTTTTACCCATTAGCTAAATTATCTGATTTAAGTTATATAAATTGAGGAAGTCTGCAGAGAAAATCTCCTGCCTGCAGGTTATTTTTAGGACCCCTGGCTAAATATCACCCAGTGTATCCCAGCTTCATGCTGGCAAGTGTGTCATTCTATGCACTGACGAATACTCATTTTCCTCATGCTAACACTGAAAAATAAGTCAGCTACACACAAAGAAACAGAGCAAGGCAGATACAGGCAACACAGGCAGATCCCTGCTCCAGATGAAACCTGCAGCTTACTGACCTGTCAATGGTCTTCTGCACCAGTTACACTGAACAGCTCAGCTAACACATCTTGGCTTTTTCTTTCTCCATTCTGGTAAGTGACTTGAATATTTCTTTTTTTTATTTTTTTCTTTACTTCTTTTTCCAGCTGGAAAACATCATGAATACTGAGTTGGTGGGGGCAGGTAAACATGTTTATTCTACCTGTATCAATACACCTGTCATTGCAAAGAAAAAAAGAAACAGAAGTGTCATTCATGCAATGAAGGCTTTTCATCATTATTTTCCAATGTTTTTTATATTGACATATCTTAATATATAATGTTGTGGGCACAAATTAAAAAAATATACACAGTCTTTTATATCAGATACAACTTACTCTAAGGAGCTTTACAAAGCACTTTTATAGATTAATTTGAAACATGTATTATAATCTTTTATTTTATTTTTTATTTATTTATTAATTGCAGAAAAATAGCGAGTGGTTGATCTTGTGTTTAGCTTGTTTTAGAAATGTATCTATTAGTTACTTTAATTATTTTGAAAATTGATAACTTCATTTTTCATATAAAACATAAATAAGCTACCAAAATAATGCAGATTTATAAAAAAAAAAATTCTTGTAGTTGTGCAATACACATAAAATCCAAGTTTATTTAGTGTACTTTCTATGTAAATTGACAGTAGTGATGCGAGTACAAAGCAAACGACTGCATCATTTGACTTCTTGAGTACTAAGGTGTGAAATAATGTCCAGGCACTTGAAGATCACAAAGAGAGGCAAAAAGGCATCTGCTTCTGTTTTTAATTGATTTTGCATTACTTCTTCTTGAAAAGACACCACTAACAGACTTTTCGTTTCCCATTGAGTGCTTGGCTAATGGGTGGCTAAAAGTGTTTGAATGCTTTTTTTTAATTAGTTGTTGCTTTTTCTGAGACAATAAATATATTTTGAATACCATATATCTCAATGTTGACTGTACATTATGGCATTTGCACCTGCTACCCAGAAGCCAACAATAAAGCTGTATATCTTTGTTCTATTAGAGTGTTAATTCATAGAGCTTCAGAATTCATTTCACTCATCTTTTACAGGGTGAAGGTCAGCATGAACCAGTGGTAACATTGTAAACCTGTATTAAGATGTAAGTATTGTATATACAATGTGATCCAATACTAACACAGATGCAGGTTTTCATTATTGGATTTTCTGTATCCCTTCTCAGAAATATATAGGTTAATTGACATAACAAAATGATTCACTGGCCAGATTGCTGGGTTGTGTTTTACATTTCTAGAATGTGACCTTTCTAATAACAGAGGAACTGTTGGTGCTTCACACATGCCTTCCGGAACAGGAAAACTCATTCCCTTTATAAGCCATTAATGCATGTTGCATGTGTTTGAACGTTGGCCAGCTGTATATTTATTCTCTTCTGCTTCTGACAGTCTCTAGGCAAGACTAAAGAAACGTGATGTTGCCACAGAATTACTGTAACAAATTTAGCCAAAGACTAATGATTTGTTTCCATAGAAAAAAATAGACTATTATTCTACTGTTATTCCAGACATTAAACATCCAAGTAGCATCTTTCATTGTACTGAAAGCAAATATGATGCGGGAAACTAAACACTTTATTTGTTAAAAATTATTAAACTGCACAGGAAGTTAAATTCAAATGAAAGTTTTATCTTTGAGAAAGTGCATCATCAATGTATCGTTTATCATCAATTCATTAAGCTAAGAGAATGTAAAAGGGACATAAAGGTATAAAAATCATAAATATTCAAAGCAGACACATAGATACCGTTGCCAGACCATCTCTTTTCCAGCTGAGCTGAAATAGATTACTGGTTCCCTACTTGGAAAAACAATATTTGCAGAAACTTGAGTGCCCTCTACTGTTGCAATAACTATAATGAATCTAAGCACATATGTTATCTAGCGTTAGATAAGGGTAAACATGTTATATTCTATTAAAATGTCCAGTGAACAAAGCTCAAATAACCTCTATTGTGAGGCACTAACATTCATTTGCTGAGCTGAGAGCAGCTGTCAATCACAAAGGTTCAAAATCAATGGGGGGTTTTTTTTTGTTTTTTTTTTTTGTAGAAGTAAAAAAGAAGTTTATCTTTTCATTGAAAATAACTGATTTTTATCTGTGAGATACAGTGAGGAAGCATCTTCTGTAAAATTCTGTGATCCTAACACCCTTGCACCCCCACCCCCAAAAATAAGCAAACTACTCTGACAGCTGTGAGTGGAGAAATCTGGAATAACAGTGTGAATTCAAGTGGTAGAAGATTAAATGCCACTTTACAATGCTGATAAAATCTCCTTTAATCAGCCTTTTGATAACTCTCCTTGGGAATTGCTTTATAATGTTACTGGTGTATCTGGCTATAATTTAATACAGATTATATTAAGTAAATTGCTGTAGAACAATGACAAAATGATCACAGCTGAAACCCATACTAGTCTTGTGTAGTTCTCCCCTCCTCCACATTCATAGCAATGACCCTGCATTCCTTTCCATTTGATTTCACCTAAAACTGTGAACAATCAAGTAAAGACTGTATGCTTAGGAGGGAGGTTCTAGAAACATGTCTACATGTGAAACTCACAGTTATATATATATATATATATATATATATATATGTGTGTGTGTGTCATATGTTAAATTTCCAGGAAAAATATTTTTAGATGACTGAAAACAATACTCAATCAACTGGTAGTAAAACAAAACTTTAGAAATGTAAGACTGTTGTAGTTGTTACCAGTTCAATTTACAACTGGAATGTTTTCCAGAACTAGGCAATTTATTTGGTTCACAAACACAGTTTTTTTTATTTTTTATATATAACAAAAACTAAGGTGGCAATATATTTCTAGGCTCAATAAACATATAATGTATTACACTAAGATTATTTGTTTTTTATGTGTCGTGATAACATAAATAAATGTGTTAGAAATGTGCCTTGATAAGTAAACACACATTTAGCCAAAAAATAGTCCCTACGTCACTATACTAAAAGGAATAGGGTGCATTGTAGGTGGCAGCTGACAGCACATTCCTTAGGTAGTGGTGAATAGAGACTATTATGAAAACTCTGGGCATAAAAAATGTTGCCCAGTCTGCAAGGCTTACTAGTGGCTTCCTCTTTGGATAATGGTTAGCAAGTAGAAACGTTACTTTAAAATAGCTGGCGTATGCTAGAAATTTGTCAGAATAAAATTAGCTGGAAGACCACCCATAAATTCTGGCTTTCATACTTTACATACGGGATGCAGCAGAGCTGGAATGCATCATAGACTGTTAAAGATTTCTTTTTTGCTCCATCATATAGTGATCTGTACTAAGTTTTGGTGTTCAAATACCTACAACATCAATGGCATGCATATATATTGCTAATTTGAGGAAGAATATAATTTGTCAAATATGTTAAAATGTTATGACAAGTTTATATTTCATATACTGCAGAATAAATGCCTCTAATTTTAAGTAAGCATAGTTTAAAAAATTGCAGAAACTAAACTATACGCACAAATCATGGGACAGATATTCCCTATTGCGTACATCTATAAAACAAGGGGTGCTGTGAGCCTTAGAGTATGCGCATTAATTGCATTCCAGTGCTCCCTAGTTACTGCTACAGACAGCTCACATAAAAGGGCTGCTAGAGCACTGCACTCAGATAAAGAGCACACCTGAATGTCCACACAAAAAAGCCTTCTGTACGTAGCACTGAAACAAAGCAAATATGAGTGCAAGTGGAATAGTTACTATGCTGGGCAAGGTAGGGAAGGCTGTCACATATATTATGTTGGGAAAACATCACTATAGTGAGTGGAATGATTGCAGTTGGTGGGCACATGAGGGCAGCCATTATACCTGGTAGGCAATGCCCCCCCTGGGCCTCCCCAAAGACACTTATGTAACTGACTCCAAGATTTAAAATGCACTAGAAATTAATTTGTAACATAAATCACCTAATACAGAAATTAGTACAGAAGTTTTAGCTGTAGAAATGCCTCACCATAGAACACTGGTTTTCAAACCTATCCTCAAGCATCCCCCAACAGGCCAGGTTTTCAGGATTACCTTGGATGAGTGCAGGTAAAATAACCAGGTTTACTAATCAGCTGATTATTTCATCTGTGCTGCAGTTAAGATCTCCTAAAATGTGGCCTGTTAGGGAGGCCCGAGGACAGGTTTGTAAAACAGTGCCATAGAAAAATAAGACAGATCCTCAAGGTCAATACCAGATGTGTAACTAGGCCTCACAGCAGCCTATTTTTAAAGGGTGTTCCTGTGGATGCTTCGAATACAATTAACTCGATTTAGCTGCTTGCCTGAGTACATTGTCACTATGGGTTCGATTTATCAAGCTGTTCGCCAAGCTCCGACTGCAGATTCTCACGAGAACCTGCAGTCAGTATTTGTCAAGCAGCGGTCATCAGACTGCTGCTTCCTAGCCTCTTCTCAACCTCTTAGGTGGAGAATTTCAACAATTCCTGCCTGAGCGTGATTGGCTGTGTGCGGGCAGGGGGCGGGATTACACATGAGCACAAAATAGCAACCTAGTCCGGCCCAGCTTGATAAATCGAGCCATATAAGTTGTACTATCTGCAGCTGCAAATTATTGTCTCTTCCAAATGGAATTAGTGATGGTTTTAACCACTTTTTGGGGGTTAAACACAAAACAAGGGATACTATTGCAAAAATAATATGATCCAATTTTACTTTTACAGTAGACTGTTCCTTTTAAAGGGACGGGGTTTTTTTCTCTTAAAGAGGGCATTTGAAAACGTGTTTGTTTTTTTTCCAAATAAACCAGTTTTATTGCCTCACTTACAGAAGCATGGCTCTCTATACCATTATAGTAGAGGCAGTTGTCCTAATCAGCCAATGAGGATTAGTAAGGAGTACAAAACCAACATTACAGTATTTAACCATAATATAAATAGCATTCATTTATATTTTTCATACAAAAAAAAAATATTTAATACGTGTAAATGTTGCTCTTTTATAAGCATGGTAGATTTGTTTTTAATATGACTGGTTAATAGGGACAAGAAGCCATGATTTAGAGAGAGCTTGCAATTTTAAACAACTTTCCAATTTATTTCTATTATCCGATTAGTAGTGTTCTCTTAGTAGCCTTTGTTGAGAAGCATACTTTGGAAGGCTCA
This sequence comes from Bombina bombina, assembly GCF_027579735.1. Taxonomy (NCBI): domain Eukaryota; kingdom Metazoa; phylum Chordata; class Amphibia; order Anura; family Bombinatoridae; genus Bombina; species Bombina bombina. The sequence goes on from NC_069500.1 coordinate 247,745,661, forward strand.
GAATCTGCTGATTGGTGGCTGCACATATATGCCTCATGTTATTGGCTCACCCATGTGCATTACTGTTTCTTCAACAAAGGATACCAATAGAATGAAGCAAATCAGACAATAGAAGTAAATTGGAAAGTTGTTTAAAATTGTATTCTCTATCTGTATTAGACATGTGCATTTGTATATTTAGCTACTATCCGAATGCAGAAGTTGTCGCCCACTTGTGGCATTCAGCACTTTTTGGAGATGGATTTCTTTTTGAAAGTGCAATACACTAAGAAATGTGCAAATCCAGATATTAGTGTGTTGCACTTACACAAGAAGAAATCTGGCTTTGAAAAGAGCTGAACGCAGCAAGTGGATGCCTTCTTCCGCAATCTGATAGTAACTAAATATGCGAATGAACGTCTAATCTAAATCATGAAAGAAATATTTAGCAACCCTGCAATACTCTTTGTTTAACCCTGCAAAGTGGTTAAATACACAATAGAAATACCCCTTGGGACCTGCAGAGCACTGCTGCTCCAATCAGCAGGACTACACAGCTGATTTTTGTACAACTAGCCATGCTGATTGGAACAGTGACAGTTTCCACTTGCCTGATGAAACTGTCACCTATACTGAAAATGTCAATACTACTGCAGCAGAAATCAACCTACAAACAGGGGATAGGAGAGATAGAGCCCAGCCCGTTTGAAAGGGTATTCCAGCAGCAGCTTTTAATAAAATATCTTTATAGCTGCTTGCATGAGTACATTGTTGTGACGTACAGGGTTTTACTAAACTTGCAACAGTCACCAGATTGTCACAGAAAGGGTTAACCGACTCTTTCCACCTTAACCAGTTTGTCACAGTCTAGCAACTCCAGGCAAGTCCATGATGTAGTTCAGTGGGTGCAAGGGTAGACCCAGAAAAATGTCAAAACTTCCCTTTAATGTCACCCACACTAAATTGTCGCTGCATCCACAATCTAAAGAAAGTTATATGAAAAATCCTACAAAAAACCCAGACTAACAGATTACAAATCCCAAAACCCAATTTGCCGAAAATCAATCTTAAAAACACAGTACTGCTATTACTAATCTCTTGTTAAGGGGTTGCGCAGCAGCATCCCTCATTTTCTCCAATGTAGAAATGATCTTCTGGGCCTACTGAGAACACTGACTCTGCCCTTATACCAGTGTGCTGGATGGGTCTGTGGTGCTGTGTAAATACACTCTCTGTATGTCTCCTCTTCAAATCCTCAGTCTGAGTCTGTCCTTGTTCCTAGTTTGTCGCTGTCACCCACACTCTTTCACAATCACTCTGGGGGGGCCTCAAGGAGTATCTTGTACCCTCCTCACCCACTCATTTTGGATTATGGGGCACTGCTGCTTCTGGCACAGATTGGTCCACACTCTCCTTCTGCCCTCGCTCACAGTCAATTTGCCCCTTCACATCGCCACTCAGGGTTTGGGATCCTTCTGGCTTTGGAACATACAGGCACATATTGTCCTCCTGCCCCTTCTCACAGTTATTCTGTCCTTTTACATCCTCTACAGGGGACTTTATTGGTTCAGGCACACACCATCCATCTGCCCTTTTGCCCAGTCAGTCTTTCCCTTTACATTGTCAGTTGGTACCGCAGACCCCACTGGTTCTGGCACCAACTGATTCTTGCTGTAATTTGATCCTCTCACATTTTCACACCTTAGCACAGACACTGCCCGTTCAGGTACAGATTGTTGCAAAGATGCACTCTGCCCTCCCTCCCAGTGACTATGTCCCTGAGCTTTTTTACCCACAGTCCTTTGCACATCAGGGACCATATCTAATGTAACTAGGTCACAGGCAAATACAGTGATAACTTGCCAAGATCAGTACCCAGTAATACATCAGTAGGAATAATGCCAGATACCCCCACATTTATTAGACCTCTACCTGCTACCCAATCAAGTTATACCCCCCCCCCCCCAGAACTTAAAGGTATAGTCTAGTCAAAATAAAACTTTCATTATTCAGACAGAACACACAATTTTAAACAACTTTCAATTTGTCTTTGTTCTCTTGGTATCTTTATTTTAAAAAGGAAGAATGTAAGCTTAGGAGCCGGACCATTTTTTGCTCAGAACTTGCTGATTGGTGGTTACATTTAGACACCAATCAGCAAGCACTACCCAGGTGCTGAACAAAAGATGGTCTGGCTCCTATGCTTACATTCCTGCTTTTTCAAATAAAGATACCAAGAGAAAGAAGAAAAATTGATAATAGGAGTAAATTAGAAACTTGCTTCAAATTGTGTGATCTGTCTGAACTATGAAAGAATAAATGTGGGTTTCATATCCCTTTAACTCTTTCAAAAACTAGTATTGCGAAAGTTGTGTTACTGTAACACCCCCATACTGCTCAATATCTTGATAAGGTCAGTTATTAGCGCATTCACTTGTAGGCCTGCTGCTGATTTGCTCAACAGCAGCATCCTCATCTGGAGTAATATAGGAGCACAAATGAGAGAATATGTAGTTTGCAGGGTTTAAACATGAAATGGATTTGTTTAACAATGAGCACTATAATGTAAACAGGTAGCCCTCAGTTTACGCCGGGGTTAGGTTCCAGAAGGAATGGTTGTAAATCGAAACCGTTGTAAATTGAAACCCAGTTTATAATGTAAGTCAATGGGAAGTGAGGGAGATAGGTTCCAGGTCCCTCTCAAAATTGTCATAAGTAACACCTAATACATTATTTTTAAAGCTTTGAAATGAAGACTTTAAATGCTAGACAGCATTATAAACCTAATAAAATAATCACACAACACAGAATATATAATTAAACTAAGTTAAATGAACAAAAACATTTGCTAAACAACATTATAAACCTAATAAAATAATCACACAACACAGACATCACTTGCATTTTTCTGCAAACAGTTCTTTCTATGCATTCCAATCTGGACTGAGTTATAGACAGTAAGATCTTGTTTCTTTGAAATCTGCTCGATAGCTTAGGTCTGGTTAAACTGATTAATTTCAGCTTGCTTGGCTTTGCTGCAACACAAGCGGACAGCTCCACCTACGGGCTATTTTAATAAATGCACTGCTTCTCAATAGCAGTCGCATGACTGGAAAAAAGGTTGTTATTCTGAAACGTTGTAAATTGAACCGTTGTAAAAGAGGGCCACTTGTATTTTAGAGTAATTGCAGCTGCATGCAATCATTCAACAATAGAATAATTAACATTTTAAACAGAAGCAAAGTCTAATTAAAAACTTGCTGAACAGCACCTTATAAGGGGGAAAGAATATTCTTTAGGTTGTCCATGTATAGCTCAGTGAATGGCCTTCTTTCTTAAAGTTTGTTATGTAACCTGGACAACCTCCATTAGTTAAAAGGATTATAGTTTTTCTGTATACACACTTGTTAAGCAGTTAACCCTATATAGTTTTGTAAGGCATCACTCCTCCTATGTATCACTCTTGGATGTATGTAGCATACATTTTCCCCAACCCGCTAGTGCAGATTTTAGTCACAGGGGGCCCTGGAATGCTGGCTGGGGTGGGGATCAGGTTCAAGACACAGGCCAGCCCTCTTCTTCTCCTCTCAGCCAATCATATCCCCGCCCAGTTAAGGTTACATTCCGATTTGGAAGGCTAGACAGCAAGTCCCGTGACTCTAGAAGGCCTCTCATCTGGGTTTTTACAATTAAATAGTAATTGAATGAGGAGATGTGATATCAACAAATTATTAGTGCATTAGATTATGGCGATGAGATCAGCACTTCCCCTTAAGAATCCTTAGCTACAATAGGTGAACTACATATAAAAAACAAACCATACCACTTATGTATATTACCTCAGAATAAACCGTGTGCATAACCTGCTGTTAACTGCACTATGGTATCTAAAGAGTGTATTTTCAAGCGTACAAGGTTATAACAAGCGATGCTGAAAGTCAAATATTTTTTTTAAACCCGTTCCCTTAGACTGCAAAACAACGCGTTACACGGGAGCCATGGGGTTAATGGAGAACTAGTTTTCCTTCAGCCTAATACGCTATTTGTGTGTTAGACTTAACATGAGGCCGTGGGTTTTCATTTGAAGGATCCCAGGTCACAACTCCCCTGCTGAGCAGCGCTCCCCACACCAGGCTTTGCAGTAAGAAAACGATTCATACGGAGCACAAATGACTTTATTCTTAAACTGAAGTTGGGCGGTTTCAATGTTGACCAGGCAGGGGCGGAAGTTGTGCAGTCTCTGCTTATCTGATTGGCTACCTGAGAAAAGATTGATGGTTTTCTGGCTGTGGAGTGGTGGGGGAGAGGAGATGGGAGACGCCCCAATGAGTAGCAGTCGCCGCCACTCTCCTCCCCGCTGTCCCATTCCTGTACATTCAGTGTCTGTGCTGTTCTAGTCGCTATTCCGGGATATTTGCAACAAAATAACGATCTATTTAAGCTCTTTTCCAGTTTTATTTGTTTCCTTTGTTTTTTTTTGTCTGTGTTGCTTTTTCTACTTTTGCATTTTTGTACTTTTACATTCTTACATTTTGTGTTTTATTTATTTTTTGCACTTTTTTTTAACCCCTTCGTGCCATCGTTAAGGAAGAAGAGGAAACGATATACCCACTCCTCTTACGACGAAAGCTGCGTCTCCTTTTGCTTCTCTACCCGTGCTGAGCCCCAGAGCCCGGCATTGCGACCTGAATGGATGGGCATGGGGAAAAGGGCCGCACTCTCCTACCACTGGGCTGATCGCCTGCGGTTGCCCCGCAGCGGCACATTCAGCCCTCTGCACCTTCTCTTATTACTCACCCTCTGGACGGACACAGGTAAGAAAAAGAAAGCTCATATTTTCTTGTATTTTGCATAGGGCATCATGTATTGTATAATATATATATATATATATATATATATATATATATATATATACTCTGTTTTAATTCATACAATGTACTTTAAAATTCAGAACACATACTTGCATGTTCTTATTTAAAGTTTTCGCCAAGGATGGATCTAACATGTTGGATATCATTTCTTTGATGTCCTCTAGAACCTAAGTGGTTAAATAAACTTAATCGATATAGACCTCTATGTCATAGGTTTGCAAATTTGTTTAAAGCTTCCATACCTGTTTAAGAGACAGATAATATTTTTATGTTTGGATTTAATGTAACAACATACATAATTAATATTATAGGAGCCATGGATTATTGGTTAATGGGAAGTGTGAAGCCCTGTTTTATAACAAGCAATGGGTTAAATATTAGATGTAAGGGGGGGGGGGGGGAGCTATGACACCCAAGGCGTTAAAACCCGTTTTGGGAAGTCAAGGGGGGATGTAGGTAAACAATGGAGCCTTGACAGTTTAGATAAGTGCTGTAGTCACTTTTAAAACAGATAAGATAATTTATATACAGATCATGTGTTACATCTTTATGTGAGATATTTAAAAAATAAGTATGTGTATATATATATATATATATATATATATATATATATATATAACTAGAAATCAATCACTGTATAATTATTTGGGACTATAAACTCATGCGATATGTAAACATAACTGCTAATTGTTCCAAAGTGAAACTACTTAGTATTGAGCTTTTTCTATTAAACCAGTTTAAACCTAATTTTTCTTAGTTCTTTATGATTACAAAGAAATGTCCCATCTAATTGAATACCATCTCAAAAGTTTAGTTACTGTTTAGTACAGAATTTACAATTTTAGTTTAGTATTTATTATTTTTTGATATAGAATTATGTGGATACTAGATATGTAGGTATGAATGTTCATGCAAATATAGCCCCATACAAATCCATTGTTAAAATAGGCTAGACCTAGGCTTGACAAATGCATGTGCCTGGCTCCTCAACATTCTTGCTGGCTCCTAAGATTTGAATACATTTTGTTGACTCTCAAATTTGAGAAATGAATGTTAAAGGGGGCATTTTTAAATTGTCAGACCATATAATGTTTAGTATGGACTCAAGTTGTTTTAGATGTGTGTGTGTGTGTATATATATATATATATGTATGTGTTTTGTGGAAAATCAAAACCATGTAAACTTGTTTGCATCAATCATATACATTGTATGTGTGTAATTGATGTAAACAAGCTTACATGGTTTTGATTTTCCACAAATAAGTGTTTTTTTTTTTTTGTTTTTTTTAGAGATATATTGCACATATAATTCTTCCGGGGTCTGCTCATCTGCGACCTTTGTGTAAAATTGATGTTTAATAACACAGATGGCACAGCTGGAAGAAAGTTTCATTATAGATGTGCTGCAAGGCATCAGTGATTTCCCCAAGGTGGGGGATGGATTTAGAACTCTGTATAATGCATTGGTACATATGCCTGGCCATATGTGTATGAAGGTAATTTTAATCTTTTGAAAAATGTAAAAATCAAATTTAAGAATATGTCTGGGCAGGGCACATGTAATTATGTAAATAAAGCCCCATACATATTCTGTGGGTGCCCTGGTTTCTGGTATTGGTCAAGTTCTGACATAAATGTGTTTTAAAGGCCATATAAGGAGTACATTTGAGCTAATACCTATTGCTTTTGTGGGGTGCTAATTCAGTAACTGTTTTGGTGTGTGGGCCAAGCCATAGACATGTCATATTGTCAGTGGGGTTAAACTGCTATTGCTATTATGGTGTGGGGTAACATTTACTATTCTTTCTCTATCTTTAAGAGTTAATGTTCTGTTATACTCAAGGTATATAGTAATCCAGATGTATTTTCCTTCCCTCAAATTCCCCCATTCCTTTCCTGGTGTTTGCTGAAAGTCAGCCTGAGATCAGGTTTCCAGCTCTACAAGAAAAGAAGGAAGCCTTGTACAGTTTCTTCTGTGGATGGGAGTTGGAAAGAATTTAACCCTACAGACACACTTTTTATGATTTAAAATTGACTATTTATGAATATCAGTTGTGAATTGCAAATGTAGAGTATGTGTTAAACTGTTGCAACCCGTTTAACCTATAGTTGCCTAGTTGCCTTGTGGGGGAGTATTGTAGTTTATTGCAACATAAACTTTGATAGTTGCAATTTCAGAATTCTAGTTACTTACATAATATATATTATTACAATTCCTGCTGTGGTCATGCACATAGTAAAATACAATGGGGCAGGGAACCTCTTTTGGGTGTAAGCAGTTGGAGAGAGGCTGGGATATAGTCCTAGAGGTTTTTAAAACATGGAGTCCACATATGTGATTTGACCTTTGCATAACATCGTAATATTTGTGGCTTGTGACTAATTTGAACAGTTTATAAGGGGGTAGATGTCTGAGAGGGTCTTTTGTTCAAGATCACTGGTTTTGGATAATTCTTCCAGCAATTATCCAAGATGGGGTTGAGGAAGAATAATCTTAAATTTGATTAACAAAGCCCAGTTATCTATTAAATGTTTTCATGTGCATTTAAATTCATCTGAGTTATTAATTAACCCATTCGGTTTAGGAGCCGTCCAGTGTGTTACTGCTCAGTGTTGTGCAAGCAATCTCTAGGGCATAAAAAAACATTTAAATTTATTGAGACATTGCACTTACTGAATTGTGTGTCCATGAGTCATTAGTGCAATGTCATAATTCTCAAATGTTCTGCATTCACTAGCGTTTTTAAGACATTCTATAAATATCCAGCTGAATACCTGTTTTGTGAAATAAACACTGGCAATTTAAAAAGCACCATTTTTAAAGAATCCCATGAAATAAAACTTTGATTTGTAAGAACTGATGTAGAAAAAAACAAACTGATTTTGTGTGTTATGTATGCAATGGTAAGTAAGCAAACATATGGACATGTCATAAATTCCCTCTGCTCACTGTTTATTCACCTTTAATGTGGAACTGAGCATTGGAAGAAACATGGGTGCATCATTATCACTTGGCATCAGATTTATTAAAGGGACAGTCTACAATAGAATTTTTATTGTTTTAAAAGATAGATAATCCCTTTATTACCCATTCCCTAGTTTTGTATAACCAATAGTTATATTAAAGGGACACTGAACCCAAATTTTTTCTTTCGTGATTCAGATAGAGCATGACATTTTATTTCTTATCTATTGACTTGCATTTTAGCCAATTAGTGCTGTGTTGTGCTGACTCTTAAATAACTCCCGGGTCATAAACACAATGTTATCTATATGGCCCACATGCAGGGGTCAAGTCCTACAAAAAAGTGTGGGAACTCACCAAGACTTCCACCGCTATTATTATTATTATTATTATTATTATTATTATTATTATTATTATTATTATTATTTATATATATACACACACACTGTATTTATATGTTTATAATCTATACACTTTGGTTAATGAAAGCAAATTAAATCCAATGAATGGTTGCCTGAGAATCCCTCCTCTGTCACAGTCTCACCCAGTTAAAGAGACAGTATACATCAATTTTCATATAACTGTATGTAATAGACACTACTATAAAGAATAATATGCACAGATCCTGATATAAAAATCCAGTATAAAATCGTTTAAAAACTTACCTAGAAGCTTCCAGTTTAGCTCTGTTTAAAAGGTTACTGGAACACCCACTGCAAGTGGGAAATAGCAGACACCCCCCGCCCCCTTCCTTTGCATATGAATAGACCCTTTATACAAACAGAAGCAAGCTGGAGTAGGTATATGTTGGTATTCTCCTAAATCTTTGGGGCTTGGTTAGGAGTCTGAAAATTAGAGCAATACTATTTAAAAATAAGAAAAACTATCCATTTTAAAAAAACAAAAATAAAAAACTGTATGGGCTATATAAATGGATCATCTACAAAAAATTTATGCAAAGAAAAATCTAGTGTATAATGTCTCTTTAAGGTGCAATAGTCCTATTTCTGTAGTGGGTAGCTAAATAACCCCAGAGCAAGCCTCACAGAAATGCAAGCACCATGTGTTACACACAGTGCAGGGTGATCACACAGCAGGACCACTGACAGACTTGAATTTCGTGTATTGTAGGAAGGTTTACTGATTATTACTAGAGGATCTCACTATCCCTCTAAACAGACTGTGCTTTAGCTCTTTCCACCAGCAGCAGCAGTGTTTACTAAAGCATTTCTGTTTTCTGTCCAGAGGGAACTTAGTCCCTCCGGCAAAAATAGTGCAGAAACTCTGTTCCCATGCGATCCTGCTAGACTTGATCCCTGCCCACATGAACTAGCAGTCTCCTATTGTGAAAAGCAAATAAAAAAGCAAGTGATAAGAAGCTGTCAGTAGTGGCTTAGAAACAGGCAGACATTTAGAGGTTTAAAGGGACAGTCTAGTCCAAAACAAACTTTCATTATTCATATAGGGCATGTAATTTTAAATGATTTTCCAATTTACTTCTATCACCAATTTTGCTTTGTTCTCTTAGTAGTATTAGTTGAAAGCTAAATCTAGTAGGTTCATATGCTAATTTCTAAGCCCTTAAAGGCCGCCTCTTAGCGCAGGGCATTTTGACAGTTTTTCCCCACTAGGGGGTGTTAGTTCATGTGTTTCATATAGATAACTCTGTGCTCATGCACGTGGAGTTCATAGGAGTCATCACTGATTGGCTAAAATGCAAGTCTGTCAAAGGGACTGAAATAATTAGCAGTTCGCAGAGGCTTAGATACAAGATAATTAGAGGTAAAAAGTGTATTAATATAACTGTGTTGGTTATGCAAAACTAGGGACTGAGTAATAAAGGGATTATCTATCTTTTAAAACAACAAATATTCTGGTGTAGACTGTCCCTTTTTAATTGTTAAAAAGTATATTAATATAACAATGTTGGTTGTGTAAAGCTGGGAAATGGGTAGTAAAGGCAATATCTATCTTTTTTTAAACAATAACAATTTTAGTGTTAACTGTCCCTTTTTTTTTAAAGCTGCGTATTTAAAATTTAGATATATTTAGTTAACTTTTAAAAAATTGTAACTGAGGGCTGTGTAAAATTGTTTTTTAAATACTTGTATCTCCTGTTTCTTGAAGTATTTGGTGATGCATTTTTCCTACTGGAGTGTATTACATTAGGTTTTCTTTACACAACACCAATACTGTATTTGACGTCAGAAATCAACCTCCCAGTTCAGAGTGGGAGAGAGAACCAATTCTATGGTGTTCCTAACAATGGTAAATTTTTATTTTCAGCTGCTAAACATAGTTCATTATCCCCTTTTAGAGTTAAACAGCTTTTTACTTGGAGGGACATGATAGTTAAAATTAAAGTTTTATGATTTAGATAGAGCAGACAAGAGACTTAGAAATTCACCTTATTTGTCAAATTTACTTTGTTCCTTCATATCCTTTGCTGAAAAGCATATGAACATATTCTCAGCAGCTGCAGTCACTTATGAACTAACATAAGTTTCTAAATATATAATGTAGCCAAAGCTTCCCTGCAAAACTTTCTGTTTTAACCCCTTTAACTCAGGCATGGTTTTGTTTGCAGCAAGCTCCCTCTTGGGCATTTCCATATATGGAAGGTGCTATCCAGGCCATAGCTTCTGCAGAATGCACTTGTGAATGGTAAGGGGCACATGGCACCTGACTAAAGCAGTGCACAGTATAATGCTGAAGCTTTCAAAAAGCATGTGACATTATCACCCATGGAAATGAGCAAGCCTCTTGGCAACTAACAATAGCAGTACCTGCTGTCCCTCCTCAACCCCCCCTTGCTTGCATAAGTAATTATCCTCACATGCACACTTTGTTATATGATACCACAAGGTTTGACGTAGGACACTGATAAGGGGGGGGGGGGTGGAGCAGGCTACACTTGGTAACACTAAAGTGCAAGTCATTTTGCAGGTTTTTGGAAATTTTTATTAATTTTTTTTCCCACACACTGTTTTACATCAGTTGACCCTTTTTATAATATGCATTTAACTATCTGGTGATTGGTGACTATACACACTTGTTTCTTGTCATTGGCTGACCATATTGTTTCACTTGCTTCCAGTAGTACATGATGCTTTGATTTTACCTGTGCACCTAATCTAGAGGTCGACATATCTGTTTAAAATTTAGGAACCAGACATACTCTTAAGAGCCAGACAGTGTTATCTGTATATAGATATACGGAGACTTCCCAAAACAGTTGGGAACCAGGGGTAAAATTCTAGGAGCCAGTGGCTCCTAGGCTCCTGGGTTTGTCAAGCCCTGGTCTAATCTCTTTGCAGGGAGTCAAACACAGTCCTATGCAAGCAATAGTACAATAATAACAAGCTCTAGCACAAGGCTCGACTTAGGCCCTGGCTCCCCGATTTACCCCCTGCTGACGCTGCTTCTAGGCACACTAGACATTTTACCCAGTATGGATGAACCTTTTATAGGCCACACAACTGGTCTGTTATGGAGTGGTAGGGGCAGTATTTGGGAGCTCTAGCAGAAAAAGGTGCAGGATTGTAAGGCCATGGGAAGAGGATTGGGTGCTGCTAGGGGACGGGGCAGCTTGTTACCACACTTGCTTTACTCCGATGGACATACAACTTTCAACTCCATAGGACCCGATATAGGCCTCCCCACCATTCTGATCTGCTGGAGCTAGGGCCCAAAAGCTGGGATGAGTTTGAGGAAGAGCTTGATGCCTGCTGGGAGTGAGTACAATGTAATAGTCCTTATGGGCAGCACAAATCAAGGGCTGTTTTCTCTGATGGTAGCTGACAGACTTCCAGTGGTACTGACAAGACATATCTCCAGCCAAACCTGTCTTCCTGAAAGGCCACTGAGGGGGCCATGTTATACCAGTAAATAAGTAATCTTATTCACAGGAAAAATGCTGTGCTTGCTGTATATTTGCCCTCACATTTGCAACAAAAAAGGTAGCTCTAGTGGTAGTGAGGGCAAAGATGTGACAGTCCGGAGATAGCGGATTGGGGGTTGCTGCTTCGGGAGGGTTTGGTATACATGAGCTTCCACTCCAATTCCCAGTGGTCTACCCTATGTTTTTTCAGGCTCAAGTCTCCGGGTTATATATATATATATATATATATATATATATATATATATATATAACCAGCAGTTGCACAACTGTTAATATAATTGCCTGTTAAATCTGTCAAGAGTAAAAAAACAAAAAAAAAAATCAAATCTGCACCAAAGTGCATATATAGATATCACATTTGGATGCCTAAAAATACCTGGCTCCTGGATGTTTAGTTTGGTGACTAGATTTTGAACGAATTTGTCAAGCAATGCTCTAGCATATAGAGCATTTTCTTTATACGCTTTTAGCCTCTTTAACATCTTTCTAAGATTAACCAATGCAACAAGTAAAGGGGACTTTCAGTAATGAAGTATAAAATACTTCATGCTGAAGTTCCTTTATTTGACTGTAGCATTCACCGTGCTGAGTGCCTCCAGCCACCCATAGCAGAATGCTATTTTTTTCTATGAGGGGACATTTCAACCTCTTAGCCAATAGCCATGCGGGCCATCTGCCATTATTCCAGATAGCTAGCACACTATTGGCTTAGATCACCTCACTGCAAAATAGCATTCTGCCGTTGGCAGCTTGAGGCACTCGGCACAGCGAACGCTGCAGATAAATAAAGGAAGTATTTTATACTTCATGGCTGAAAGTCCCCTTTATTTGTTGCACTGGTTAATCTTAGCGTTTTACAAACACTAGGCTTTACTATCACTTTAAAACGCAATCTAAAAAACTGCATCAATGTAAAACTTCTGTTGTGCAAGCTAATCCAAAGTGCAATACACAGCTGTCAAAAAAAAAAAAGTAGTAACCTCACTGATCTGTGAAAGTGCATCACTTCTATCACAGGATACAAAAATACATGTGTTACAAGATGGCAACCACAGTATAAAGATGCTGAGCTTTACCAACTGCCTTCTGTAATTGCTTAAAGGGACACTCAAGTCAAAATAAACTCTTATGATTCAGATAGAGCATGCAGTTTTAAGACGCTTTCCATTTTACTTCCAGCATCAAATGTTGCAGTCTTTTTATATTCACACTTTCTGGGGAACAAGATCCTACTGAGCATGTGCTCACAGGGTATACGTATATGAGTCTGTGATTGGCTGATATCTGTCACATGATACAAGGGGGCCGGAAAATGTGAGGGAGGGGGGGAAATGGTCAGAAAAAAATCTGTTTATTTGAAGTTCAGAGTATGTGCTAAATCATTGTCTTTTTATTATGCATCTGTTAATCATGTAATTCCACTACATTGAGTAGTCCTTTTAAATAAGATAGCTGCCATTACAGAGGGAAAAGAGCAATCCTAAGTATACTATCCATCCTACTGTAGTAGTACCCAGCAGTTTTAATGTCCCTTTTTATTGTTTTTAATTTTAAATACATTTTAACATCTGAATGGCTCAGAAAATTAGCACCCATACTTAATAATGTATACTTCGGACACCCTTTGGGGTGATTTGTAGCCCCTCAGGGAAGTCTAGGTTGTTTAGGATCAGGGTCAAGGGTGAAAGGATTGAGGATAAGGTAGGATATTTATCTATTCATTTTGAAACTACAAAGGTTTCATGAAGAATCGGTTAGTGTTTAAGTTGATATTACAGTTCTTTTTAAAATGGTAACCCTATTGGGAACAAAAAAATATAATGTTACAGCTTAATACATTTTATACTGGTGGTAAATAGTGGGAGAAAATGTGTTTTCCCCCTTTAGCAGGTGTGTGTGTGTGTGTGTGTATATATAAGGAACGCAAACTCTTAAAATTGGTTGATAAATCACAAGTCTGAAATTCATGAATAGGATATCATTTTAAGGTATACTATTTCCTTTTACTCCTGAAAGCCCCAAAGCTGGTACAGCGATTCTAACAGAATATTATGCTATATAACTATGATTAGTAAGAGGAGAATATAATAGAATTACTGGTCAATACATCCCATCTAAAAGCACTTTGTATTAGGTAATGTGAGTATTTGTTTCACATCCATTTACATTGTCACTCAGATAATGCTGGGTAATAGTCAAACACATTAATCTCTTCTCAGGTGGAACAGTCAGCTCCAGGAATGTGCATTTAAAATCATGAAGTAGCCATAGGTTTTTAATATTACATTTTTTATTATTATTATAAATAATATGGTAGTGATGTGTTTTTAATTGTAACATTCTGCAGTGTTTTATATCAGTATATTGCTAATATGTGATGTGCTGCAAGTGTTAAAAGCTCATGTTGCATAGATTGCAACCGGAAAGAACTCAGCAAATGGGCCAGCATCTGTTTTGTTGTTCTAAGCGCACTAATAGCGGTAATAACCATATGGCCCCTTCTGTGTTTTATTTTCCCTTTCTGTTTTTATCTCTACATAACAAACACATTGTGAAACACCAAATGATAATTTATATACTTTCATTACCAAATATGAGCTGATATGGCAGTAAACTATATCTGTAAATGAACTTACTTAGTAACTAGTGCTAGGAATACATTCAGTATTTGAACTACACTGCCAATGTTTGAATTATCAAGGAACGAAGGTTATTAAATGAGACATTCCTACTTGATAAAAGGAGGTCAACTAGAAGTTCAAATCAATACAGATCCCAGCTTTGTGTGTTCTGTAAGTTTATCCAAATACCAGGGAAAAGCCACACACACCTACACACACTCACCTACACACACACCTACACACTAAATAGTACAAATATGTCCTGAATTATGATCTAATGGGCTTGGTATTTACTTGATTAATCCTCTTGGCTCAGTATCTACGCTTCTTTTTAGCTATGCAGCTGATTTGCTATTCTATTAGTAGTGAATTTCCTGTAGACACTTTCTCTTACCAAAGTATGCTTTGTCATTATATATTTATGACTATTGGCTATTTTGGTTGTATGCTGCACAGGATGTACTGAGTGGAACAGAATAAGGCTTGAGATTGATGAGTCATCTGAAACCTGCATCCGAGCAAGGAACGTGAGCGTGTAGGTTATGAGACAATCCTTAATTGCCAAGACCTTGGAGTGGCCCTTGGTCTGTCTGCCTTTGTCTGCAGAGACTGCCAAGTGCATGACATTCCCTGTAAACGCTGAGTTGATTAAATTTGGGGTTGCATGTCTATGTAAACAGAAGGAATCTTACTATGCTAATGCGACTTTAAACAGTAAAAGGCTATATATGATGTATTCAGAGCAAAGAGTATCCTGAGCAAAATATGTAGAGGTTGTTGTTTTATTTTGTATAAATTTGATTTTAGATTCTAAAAAACCCCACGTTGAAACCTAGGTTCAAACAATCATTGTGTGGAATATTACATTGTTTAAGCAACTATTTAACATGGTATTTAGCCTCTTTAATATGGTTTATAGAAATTCTGGGGATTGGAAAATCCAAAATTACAGGAAAAGCGGACTAAATTAATAGAAAAAAAACTTTGCAATATTCTGTGTGTGTATCTATCTATCTCTATCTCAGTTTAATGTCAATTTAAATATGTGCTGTTACAGGGACAGCAAACACTTTGAGATTTTTATATAACAAGTTTAGTTATGTGCAATGAAACCACTTTGCAGTGTACTTTATTTAGAAAATTGAGGATTTTGCAATTCTCAGAACTTGAACTGTACCCTTGATGCTAACCCTGCTACATATCTGTCCCTAATTTGCTTTAGCCAATAACTGCAAAACAATGTACTTTATACTAACTTTATGATCCTGGCCGCCCTTGTTGTTTGCAAGCTAACGCATGTATTGAAAAATAAGGCAAATGGTGAGTGGAGTTTGGTTATGGGGAAAACTACAATAAGGGACATCATATGATTTTTAAAATGTTAACTCCTTCGGGACATTCTATGCCGTCCTAACCGCGCTGGGCTTTAGCGCCCTTAGGATGGCATAGAACGTCCCGGCCTTTTGGCTGTACTGAAGCCATAGGCGGTTCCTGAATGGAATCGCGGGCTGGAGGACATGCCTAGCGTCATAGGCACTCCCCCCCCCGAAACAGTCACATCATTGAAATCCCATGATTGCATGAACGATTGCGCAATTTTTACTTATTTGTTTACTTTGGAACTTTGTTCCGATGTAGACAAATAAGTTTGGACGGGAAGGGGTTAAGATTTGACTGTTCTATAGCAAAACAACAAATTGCATGCCTTGTGATCACAAGGTGTTTACTGCCCATTTAAGAGTGTTGCTTTACTGCCATTTGTGGAAAACAAGACTAGGATCTGCATAAACAACAATAGCAGGGTGAGTGTGTTCTAATCATGCTATTGTTGCTTTTATGTTGGTGTTTATTGTCCTATTTTCATATATGCTAAACATCTGTGCAGTCAAGCTGATGACCCCTAGAGTGATGCCTCAGAGTGCCAGTGTATACAGTAGTACTGTCAGTGTGCCCAGTGCTAATGACCTTTTTTTTTTTTTGCCACTCTTAGTACAATGTAGCACCACCCCAACTCTATAGAGTGTGCATATATGGATATCGATGAAAAAACATGAAACAATATACATAAACATAAAACATATCATCATTTGGCAAAATAAAGCATTATTATTTATTGCAAAACTCTTCAGATGTGTACATTATCATACAGTTTACTGTTTATGTTTAATGCCTTTCATATTCCTTAAAGGGCTATAGTGTGAAAATACTGCCTGGGACTTGCACAGCACTGCTGGTCCCGAGCAGTACTTTTACTGTGCATTTAACCCATTTGCAGGTTTTAAACGCATAGTAGTGAAGGGTTTGTAATCTTAAAATAAAATGCTCTAACAAATTGTTTTGGCTATTCTGGCCCTTTAGGAAGAGAAGATACCATCTATCAAACCTATTTACAAACACTTGTGAATGTGTAACTGTTAACCAATTACTTTGAGTGTACTCCCAAACAATGCCAAAATATACAAGTCTCCCTAAAGTGTAATTGTGTAGACATGTTTTGTGAGGAAGAAAACCTTATGTAATCTGTGACGGCCTGTCATGCGGGTTTTCTGTTTGTTTGAATGTTTTGACCTTTTGAGATTTGACAGTCTGAGAATTTTGCCAGTAGGCTTGCAGACAGCATTGTTTTCTTTTCAAGACATCTTGTTTTACTCTTGATGAAGACAATGCAGCTTTAAAACACGATTTTGCTTTAGCCAGGAAACGGTGTCAGCCCTGTGTGCTGTATTGCTAGAATTTCGTTTTTGCATCGTCTGAAACCTGAGCTTTATTTTTCTTCTTCTTTATGTACAGGATTTGGAATATTAACTTACCACCTGTGTTTTCTTGGCAGCGGTTTTCAAGCTGTAAAGCAACATCAGGGTGGTCATACTTAATGGCTGCAACAACCTACATGCTACAACTTTATGATTAGTCAGGGTTCTCCACTGTTCAATTTGCACTGGAGATAAATAGAGTAAAGGATAGGGAAAAAGGCTGGCCTTGTATTTTATGAAAATTAAAGTGACATTCTAATGCAAATCAATGCTCATTTGTCTGGGCAAGCAGTATTTGCATTAATGACCCTAAATAATTAGACCTTTAAAAGGACAGTCTAGTTAAAATTAAACTTTCATGATTCAGAGCATGTATTTTTAAATAACTTTCCTATTTACTTTGATCAACTATTGCTTTGTTCTGTTGGTATTCTTAGTTGAAAACTAAACCTAGGTAGGCTCATATGCTAATTTCTAAGCCCTTGAAGGCCGCCTCTTATCTGAATGCATTTGACCGGTTTTCACAACTAGAGGGCATTAGTTCATGTGTGCCGCATTAGATAACATTGTGCTCACACCAGTGGAGTTACTTATGAGAGGGCACTGATTGGCTAAAATGCAAGTTTATCAAAAGAACTGAAATAACTGGGCAGTCTGAAGAGGCTTAGATACAAGGTAATCACAGAGGTAAAAAGCGTATTAATATAACCATGTTGGTTATGCAATACTGGGGAATGGGTAATAAAGGGATTATCTCTTTTTAAACAATAACAATTCTGGGGTAGACTGTCCCTTAAACCCACATAAGGGGGTTAAACATAAAAGTAAAATCATGCTAGAGAGTCACAAGCCTTTCAGCTCAAGAGCAAGACAGTCGATGAGCCAATCGGGAGTGGCAAAAACACTAACCTCCAATCACTAGCTGTATTCTGCTCAGGAGGTGCAATGCATGCAGCTCTCACACATGACCTTTAAAGGGATTCAGATAGAGTATTTGTTTTAAAGGACCAGTCAACACAGTAGATTTGCAAAATCAACAAATGCAAGATAACAAGACAATGCAATAGCACTTAGTCTGAACTTCAAATGAATAGTAGATTATTATTTTTTTCTGACACTTTTAAAAGTTTTGTTTATTTTCCCCTGTACCATGTGACAGCCATCAGCCAATTACAAATGCATACACGTCCCATGTGACAGCGATCAGCCAGTCACAAATGCATATACACTTATTCTGTGAATTCTTGCACATGCTCAGTAAGACCTGGTGACTCAAAAAGTTTTTAAATATAAAGACACTGCACTTTTTTTTTTTTTTTTTTTTTTTTTTTATGGAAGTAAATTGGAAAGTTGTTTTAAAATTGCATGCTCTATCTGAATAATGAAAGTTTAATTTTGACTTGAGTGTCCCTTTTTAAGAGACTTTCAATACTTCCATTATCAAATTGTACATATAAGAAAACTGAACAATTTCTGAGGTAATAGCTACTATGGTGTGAGAGTTGAGTTTATAGCTTATAACTGTCAAATGATGATAAAGGGAGCCGACAAATTGAAGTGGATGTGAAAATATATATATATATATATATATATATATATATATATATATATATATATATATATATATATATATATATATATATATATATATATATATATATATATATTTAGGTGCTATTGCTCTGTCTGTCTATGTATTTGTTAATGAATTAGCTATTTCAAATGACAATATTAAAGTTAATGGAGCTATTAAACCATTTTAATGCATTCTTGTAGGTAAAATGTATCATTGAGAACACATTAAAGGGGAGAAAAAATAAAATGCACTGTCCCTTTAAATACATAGGTAAATGCATAGTTAGCTTGGGTTAATAGTGCAAAAAATACACTCTCTAATTATTTAGACTCGGGTCATATAATTTTTTCTAGAAAAATGTCATATTTAAGTTTTGTTAATGTTGGTTTTTTCTTTTAAATTGTAGTAGGAAAAAAAAAATACATTCCTAAAAGAGCCAGTATTTCAAAGGATAAAAAACAAATTTTAGTATGTACAAAAGTGGCTAAGATTTTAGGCCATGTGTCTGAAGATATCAAAATGTGTAGGACTCTATGTTGGGAAGCAGTTCAGGAATATACACCTTAAACAGGCTGGGAAAATTCATGTAACTCATTTTACTTAGGAATATAAGAAAGTAAATTAATAAAAAATGTGCAAAGCTTTATATATAAATTTTATGCGAGGTTTAAGTTTAACGTAAGTCAGTTTTTCTGTAATGAGCTTGGTAACCTGATCTGCACAGTGCCTGAAACATGCAAATCTTAGTTTATTCAAACAAATAAAAATGTTTTTCTAATCTTGTATTTTGCACTGTGATAAAATGTAAGTAATCTGTTCCAACACTAATAACCCGATGGCTACAAGAGCGTGACGAGCAAGAGAGGATGTTACTTGCAATCAGGAGTATACACATCACTGGGAAGTTTTGGCTGGTGCCCTGATTACTCCCAATAGAGTAAGCCTGCATGAGAATTTCCTTTCAGAAAAAAGGAAACGCGCAGACATTTAAAGGGACAGTGTACTGTAATCATTTCTATTTTACCTACTTGAGTGTATTAAATTGTTTACAAATGGCTCCTTCCCCTTTTTATTTTCTCATTTGAAATTGCCTATAGTATGCCCATCCATATTGAACGTTTCTTAACTGAAACAAAATGTTTCTTTAATGATTCAGATAGAGCATACAATTTTTAAACACATTTCCATATTCTGTTATCTCATTTGCTTTGTTCTTCTGATATCCTTTGTTGAAGGAGCGGTGATAAACTACTGGGAGCTAGCTGAAAGCCAATGACAAGAGGCAAATATGTGCATCTATCAATCAGAAGCTTCTGAGCCTACCTATGTATAATGTATCAATAAAGGATACAAAGAAATCAAAACAAACTAGACCATAGAAATAAATTGAAATATTATTAAAATTGCATGTTCTATCTGAATCATGGGATTCATAGGTTTAAATAAAATAATGCTCCCAAAGGGGGCCTGTGACAGAGAGGTAATACAATGTTTCTATTGATCTCTCTATGTACTTTGTGCAAACAGTAATAAAGAAGATAAGGAGGACAGTGTAAATAATTAGATAACAAAATTAGGTATTCTTTTCCTATAAGATCAGCCCACCTTATTGGGTTGTGGTTACAGTTAGCAGAGACAGTTATTTCATATACAAAAATATACCTAAATTGAACACTTCCCCATACATTTTAAACTCTGCAGCTGGTGTAAAATTTTAGAAAAATTTCTAAATGAAATGGTACAGCAAATATGAAGCCATGTGGGTGCAGCACCATTGTTGTTGTACCTCTTGTAATATGTACTTCCTGTTTATAATACAAATTTACATTTGTAGAACATTTAATTATGCATGATGGAAAAAATGTCTCTTCACCCCAAGAATGGAGGGCATTCAGTGTAATGCAGAACCATGACATGCTATAAAGCAATTGGCTTATATCCTTAAAGGGACAGTCTAGACCAAAATAAACTTTCATGATTCAGATAGGACATGCAATTTTAAACAACTTTCCAATTTACTTTTATCACCCATTTTGCTTTGTTCTCTTGGTATTAGTTGAAAGCTAAACCTAGGAGGTACATATGCTAATTTCTTAGACCTTGAAGGCTGCCTCTTATCTGAATGCATTTTGACAGTTTTCAGCACTAGAGGGTGTCAGTTCATGTGTCTCATATAGATAACACTGGTCAAGCACGTCGAGTTACCTAGGAGTCAGCACTGATTGGCTAAAATGCAAGTTTGTCAAAAGAATTGAAATAAGGGGGCAGTCTAAAGAGGCTTAGATACAAGGTAATCACAGAGGTAAAAAGTATATTAATTTAACCATGCTGGTTATGCAAAACTAGGTAATTGATAATAAAGGGATTGTTTGTTTTTTTTTGTTGGGTGTTTTTTTTTTGTTTTTTTTTTTTGTTTTTAAACCTTTTCACGCCGTTATGCCGTTCTATTCCGTCACAACGAACACTGGTCTTTAAAGCCGTTATGTCGGAATACAACGTCCTAGCCAACGGCTGTCCTGAATCCTACAGCGCTTGCAGGATTTGATCGCGGTCTGGAGGGCGTTCCTAGCGTCACAGGGATGCCCCCCAGACCCGATCCCATAATTGAAATCTTGCGATCGTTGGCACGATTGCGTGATTTCATTTTGTTTACATTGGAACGTTCCAATGTAGACTTTATAACCCTATCACGAAAGGGTTAAACAACAATTCTGGTGTAGACTGTCCCTTTAATTGGCTACAGCAAAGGGAGAATGATGAACATCATACTCGCGGCTCTTCAAGGGTTCTGTACCAAACCTGCAAAACAATGCATATTTTTCTATCAAATTGACAGTTTTGTGTACAGATCATTTGTAATACAGCAAATAATTTTCTGATGCAAAAATAAAAATATTGACCAATGTCCCTTTGAAACTTTCTTAATTCAGACAGCGTACAAATTTGATTATTAAAACAAATATGTCCATCCATGGCAATAAATTCCTTGATTTTGGTTTCTTTCATTGTACCTGTGTTTTGAACTTGGTTCTTGATGTCACATAATGGTTTCATGGTGAATGGAGAGAGTATTTTAATGTACACAGTTATCTTAGCAACTTTCACAAAGCACTACAAATGCATGAGACATTCCTGGTTTTTATTGCATGCTCTTGTGATACAACAAAGATTCCAATAATGCAGGGGTTTTCAAACCTGTCCACAGGCCTCTCCCTAACGGGCCAGATTTTCAGGCTATTTAAACTGGAGCACTTGTTAAATAATCAGTTGATTAGTAAATGTGGTCATTGACTTGCTCTCACCCAAGGTAATCCTGAAAAGCTGGCCTGTTAGGGAGGCTCCAGGACATGTTTGAAAACCCCTGCATTAATGTGATCACAAACAATATTGCTAGAAATTATTTTCACATTGATACCACAAGGTAACTCTATGCATAACCATACATAACACTTTCAGCTAAGAGCTTTGGTGTCCTTGGTTGTCAGACAAGGCTGTGCAGAATAACTGGTTTCTACCATTCAGAAGCTAGACCCATGATATTAATTCCCAACATGCAGTTCATAAACCCTAGAAAGTTTACTGTTTCTACATGTCAGGCCAAGATAGTACTAACTAGATACAGCCAAGTAGTGCTTTCTAAAACTAAGTCACAGTATAGAAATACATTTTATATATTCTAAGGTTTGCTTTGAAACAATGAAATCTGAGAGAGATATTATTGCCATTATATTGTAGATGTTCTGTTATTTCATTATGAGACCTGCTAAATGCAATTGCTTTTGATATGTTTGTATTGATATATTTATATTATTTTCTTCCACAGGGTACTGTCAGCAGCAGACACAGTGCAGGATTCAGAAGTGTACAACTGACTTTGTCTCCCTAACTTCCCATCTGAACACAGGAAGTGATGGATTTGACTCTGAGTTTTGCAAGGCGTTGCGGGCCTATGCAGGCTGCACACACAGAACTGCCAAAGCGTGTCGTGGAAACCTAGTTTATCATTCTGCAGTTCTGGGCATAAGTGATCTCATGAGCCAGAGAAATTGTTCAAAGGATGGTCCAACATCGTCTACAAACCCAGAAGTTTCAAATGACCCTTGTAATTACCACAGTAGGTTAGCAGCAAGAGAACTTCGGTCAGGAGAGCACATTCAGCCTAATTACCTCTTCTGTGGCTTGTTCGGAGACCCACATTTGAGAACTTTTAAGGATGTTTTTCAAACATGCAAAGTAGAAGGTGCATGGCCATTAATAGACAACAATTATTTGTCTGTACAAGTGACAAATGTGCCAGTAGTTCCTGGTTCAAGTGCGACTGCTACTAATAAGGTAATGTATATATTCATTCACCTGTTTTAAAACCCTGTTATACAGCCCAGAGGAAAAACTTTTTAAAAATACATCTACATGTTATTCTCAGACAAATCTTTCTTTGAATGTAATATTCAATCTAGCATTTATTTAGTGCTTAATGTCACTTTAAGGAAAACGTACACAATGCTGTTTAAAGAGAACAGCCCGATGTGGAGCAGCGATGCAAAGTGAAAGCGCTAAAAGTTCCTGCATGTTTCCCATTCTTTACCAGACATGCTGCAATGACATCTTGAATCACAGCATGTTCTGCTTGGGGTTAAACAACCTGAGCAAAATGGATTGTATATAAACCAGAGAAGGGTAGTTCTGTATTGTAGGTATTAGCTGTAACTGTATAATAGTACACAGATTTTGAAACATAAAGGGATGTTGTAGTTTAAAAAAAAAAAAAATTTGCTCTAATTTTGCAAGAGCATGCTATTTTTAATGCACAGCCAACCTTACAAGCCTGAGTTTAACCCCTACAAAGGACATGGCCTGTGAGCCAATCAGCAGTGTCATTTGCACAGCTGGCTCACTGGTCATGGCTGCTCAGGACCAGCAGTTCTCTGTGGCTCCTGAGAGCTACTTTGTAGGGGTTAAATACAGACTTTTTAAAATTAAATGCTCAAATTCATTTTTGCACTGCAATGTCACTTTAATGTTTGCAAATAGAAGATGACTAACTTATCTAAAAAGCATATTATGGACAAGGTAACATTATAAGCATAATTTAATACAATAGAACTATATTGATGGTATCACATTGATATTGCAGTGGTTCTTGCTTCTGTAACATATTAAAGGGATATGAAACCCATGATGCAGATAGAGCAAGTCATTTTCAAAAACTTTCTAGTTTACTTGTGTTATTTTATTTTTTTCTTTCTTTGTTCTATTAGTATCTTTTGTTGGAATGTATACATAGGACCCGACTCATTTCTGGAGCACTATATGGCAGCAGTTTTGCAAGAATGTTATCCATTTGAAAAAGCACTAGATGACAGCACTATTTCCTGCCAGGTAGTGCCCCAGATGCCTACTTGTATCCTCTTCAAGATAGATATCAAATATTGCTTCTGATTTATGAGCAGTTTGATTGCTATTTGCCGGCTGTCATGCATAGTCCCCCTAAGCCATTATGTAGCAGCTTCTGGGGTGATCCATACACTGCCTAACTTGACAGGCAGCAGCGGAGAGGGCATACAGTTGTTACCGGGGTCACTAATCTTTTACAAAATATTTTAGAGCGTGCAGGATCAGGAGGTGCTAATTATTGCACTAGCGGATGAAACCAGGCAAAGAAAGAGGGAGGGCATTGGAATGTGCAGGGGTCTAAGACATCAAATTGAAAAAGTGAGCTTCATTGTATTTGGTGCCAATAGTGCCCAGGCACCCAGAAAAAGCGAGCACTACATACAGTGATCACCTGACTATACAGACTATATGCACTATATTGGTGGTCTGTGCTTTTTTTGTGTGTTTCATCTTCTGCCTTTATTACTTTTTTTTTGGGGGGGGGGGGGGGGCTTAGTGATTATCAAGGCCACCTGCATTTGAATGAGCAGTAGATTCTTTTTCAAATCGGTGGTCTTGATTGTTTGTAGATGCTACATTCCCATTGAAGACTTGGAAGTGCTCCCCACTAGGCCACTAATGTTCCAGCCTGTAGTGCGGGGGGTCAGCAAAAACCGCTCTTGATCAGCGATCCCTCTGCATGGTGAGAACGGCTTATCATGCGCAATAAACCTGTTCATTTATGATGCATACATTATATACAATTGATGTCCCTTTAACTCCACATGTTTGTGCTTTGAAAGTAACCATAGATAAGACATTACTGTATTTTCTAAGGAAATAGTTTTGGTTGTGATACCAGCTAGTGTCAGGACTTTTGTAACTGACAAACATGTCTAATAGCGGTGACTTACTGTACTTGCATTTTAACCATTTACCCTAATATTGTACCTGTGTGCCGTCTATAAAAATGTATGGGAGCCAGCAACAAACCCAAGTGATTTGCCACTGACATTTAGAGCTGCCAAAGTGGTTGTTTCTCCTTTTTAAATGAAAATTCTATACAACAATATTTCTTTCTCTCCTGCTCCCATGTGCTCTAGATGATGAAATCTGAGGTTATGACTCATGGATTTCTGTGGTGTTGCACAGCTTTATTTCTTATCTCAGCAGAGAAAATGCAGTTGACATCCGACATGTGCAGAGTCAAATGTAATGTCCACGTATACAAATAACAGAAAAAACTCTTTCTATGCAGAGCTCACATCTTGCATATACTGTCAATACACATATAAGAGCAGATTAATCACTGAAATAAATGGGCTTCTATTATTTACATTTAACAGTATGCTAGGAACAAACTGCTGTAAAATAAATGGTGAAGAACAATTAAAACAAAACACTCAAAATAGGAATGAACATGGGTGATAAAGCCATACATGGTGTGGACTTGCTAAGATCTTCCCAAATCTGTATAGGATTAATAATAATAAAATGTTTCTTTAAAGGGACAATCCAGCCAAAATTAGAAACCATGTTGGGATATATTTCAGTTTTCAATAGAAACATTTTAGTAATATACTGTACATGTGTTTAGCAAAACTGCTTCTAATAAAAGCTATAGCTGTTTCAAAAGTGTATTTAAGTATGCACTGTGCACCAGCATTTTTAAATACAGCACTTGCTCAGAGAGCCTAAGATGCTGTATCGTCTGGTAATGACTCAATTTGTTAATTGCTGACATGATACAAGCCCCTGTGCTGAGCAGCTGCAGTATTTAAAATGCTGGTGCACTGAGAATATCTAGCTTTACTTCACATGCACGTGCAGAGAAAAAGGCTGCCACTAAAACAGTGATAACGTTTACTAGAAGCTTTTTTCAAATGTATTTTGGAAATATCTTTCCATTTAAAGGGACAGTACACTGTAAAATTGTTTTATATAGGAATGTATTTTCAATGACTTGTTATACCAGCTGCAGAGTATAACATTTATGAAAAATTGCATTTTCAGGTTTATTTGTGTATATGAAGTAGCTGGTTTTGTGCTTTTAAACCACAGCCTATTACAATGGGTTGAGCTTCAGGTAATATCAGATCTCATTATGTTATCACTTTATGTACGCAGACTTGCTTCCTTATCTTATATTTGTCTAGAACACCAAAGCTCAATACTTAGAGAGAACAATGGCAAATTATCATTTTATTACTTAACTATCATGCCCCCCAGGTTGTTCACCAAAAATGGGCCGGCATCTAAACTTACATTCTTGCATTTCAAATAAAGATACCAAGAGAATAAAGAAAATTTGATAATAGGAGTAAATTGGAAAGTTACTTAAAATTTCATGCTCTATCTGAATCACGAAAGAGAAAAATTGGTTTCAGTGTCCCATTAAATAATTATTATAGTCTGTGGATTACATGTATTCCTTTAACAAGTAAAAACACCTCTTGCACATACACTTTCAGTATTCTTTACATTAAAATTCCCTACACTGACTTAATCCATGCCCAGCAAAGTATATAAATTAATATTTTCTAAGGTTTTCAAGGTCTTCAATAGGTTGGGGTGAATTGTTTTATGTTTTAACCCCTTAATTGCCTAAAGGCAGTGGCTTTGAGAGGTATATCATCCCTTAGTAAAGCATATATAGTCATAGTCTCGGCTCTTAGCTACTTGAACAATTATACATTTTCATTTTAAGTGACTTCTGGTCAATTTCACAAAGTGATGAATAAATTTATAAGCACAAGGGTCCTACTTTTATTTTGGAATTTAAACAGGAAGAGGAAACATTTATAAAGATCTGCAGTTTTGTTGTGAATGATTTTTTGGCTCCGGCAAGTTGTATATTTTCTGCCCAGTGTGGCCACTAATGCAACCTCGGAATTCTGAGCATCTTTATTTTTACATAGACTGGTAACTTAGGCAACAGCTGAGAAAAAGTTGGATGTGAAATAGGTGACTCTTTCATCCTAGCAATTTTATGTGACAACACTGCAATGTGTTGCAACTCCTTATGGCAGTGAATGGGTTAGAGTTTGTGCCAGCTAATACCATGCATTTTATTAAAGTCTGTCTTTGTATGGGGATGAATGCTGCATTCATGCTAAGCGGGCATAGAGCCCTTGCAAGGTGTGTGTGTGTGTGTGTGTAAACTGTGGGGCATCTGTCTGACTTGGATTACTTGTACATTGTGTTTAACAAACACAACTGTTTTTACAATATGTTCTTTATTTCATGATTAAAAATGCACAGATGTCTACAAATTCAATGTATAGCAAATGTGTGTGACAAAGAATCTTATTTTGGAAAGTCTTTAGAAAGGTGTAATGCTAACATGTGTGGAATTTTCACAGTGTACCTATATCCAACCTTGTAAAAATATCATTCACACAGTAAATTCTTATTTTTTTTCAAGCCTAGTGTACATAAGATAGAAGTCTCTAATGTATTTGCATCCTTGAAATAAACTAGTTAGTTCATTGTGAAAAGGTTTAGCAATGTGCTGACTTTTTCTGTAACTAGAAATGTTTTTTGTTTAATTTAGAATTTGGATTCTTCATGATTGAATACCTGAATTGTATTGTTAATTTTATATGGCATGCTATTCTAATTGGTATAGCAAATTAGATAAGGAAAATTGTGTGTGTATAATTTGTAGAAAGTGTAGCAGCACTCCAGCTCCAAATAGCTCAGTTGAGCTCTCCTTGCCCCGGGTACACTTCAAGAGAATAAATAAACCAGCATAAAAGAAGTCACTCACAGGGTCTTGCAAAAAGATAAAGCATTTATTTTGACGTTTTGGGTGTTACCCCTTTCTCAAAACAGCACAGTGTAAAACAGTATACTCACCCCCCTTAAATAACCCTGCACAGCAAACAATAAGTGCGGAACGGTGGTTGGCCATTCTGGTCCTCAAGTCATCCACCATTTTTCCTACATAAAACATCCCGCACACACAGTGCAGGAGGTATACAATAAATTTTGTGGTACAGGTTACCCTGTGTCTGATTTTAAACTTTCTGGTGGAATACGGATGGATGAAGAAGCTACCTGTAGAGTCCTCCACAGGTGGTGCAACCCAGACACCTAAAACAACCTTTTCTTTCATGTAATTAGCAAGAGTTCATGAGCTAGTGACGTATGGGATTTTTTTTCAGTGGAATTGGCTGTCTTTATTTTATCCCTCCCTCTCTAGTGACTCTTGCGTGGAAGATCCACATCTTGGGTAGTCATTATCCCATACGTCACTAGCTCATGGACTCTTGCTAATTACATGAAAGAAAACATAATTTATGTAAGAACTTACCTGATAAATTAATTTCTTTCATATTAGCAAGAGTCCATGAGGCCAACCCTTTTTTTTGTGGTGGTTATGATTTTTTTTGTATAAAGCACAATTATTCCAATTCCTTATTTTTATGCTTCGCACTTTTTTCTTATCACCCCACTTCTTGGCTATTCGTTAAACTGATTTGTGGGTGTGGTGAGGGGTGTATTTATAGGCATTTTGAGGTTTGGGAAACTTTGCCCCTCCTGGTAGGAATGTATATCCCATACGTCACTAGCTCATGGACTCTTGCTAATATGAAAGAAATTAATTTATCAGGTAAGTTCTTACATAAATTATGTTTTTTTAGTTTTAAGCCAGGTGTCATTGCTGTAACAGTTCCTTGGGTCAGTTTTTATTGGCTGATCCCTTGGAGAGGTAGCTCTACGGTACCCAATTCTGGGTGGGGGCATGCATTTAAAAGATAAGTCATTGTCAGACGATAAGAGCCCCCAGTTTTCCTTAAGGGTATCAGCAATTCCCTCTTTGTTCTTTGTATAATTGGTGGTAAACGTGAGTCTATCCTCAGGTGTTGTAGCATTAGTTCAATTTAGCAGGTCCTTTTGCGCCGTGTCCGACACTGTCATTTTACTGGTTAAGAGATTGTTATGGTTGTATCCCCTCTGACTGAATTTTGTCATGTCGACCAGTTTTGCTCCTTTAAGCTCCTCAGTTGTATTATTCCTTGCTACCCTCTTGAATTGGGATAGTGGGAGTGCCTTCTTAAGGCTGGGTGGATGGCAACTGGTTGCATGAAGGACGGAATTCTTGTCCGTTGCTTTGCTGAAGAGGGTAGTGTTTAACTTATCTCCATGCTTGAAAATTCTTATGTCAAGGAAGTCTATTGATTGTTTATCATATGTTAGCTTGAACTTGACTGTCGGATGTACCTTGTTGAGTTCCTCGAACCAAGCCAGTAGTTGATCCTCCGTGCCTGTCCACAGTAGAAACAGGTCATCAATGTACCTCTTGAATATTGGCACTCTGTTGTCCTTGAACAGTTGGGTGCCTTGATCCTCAAATTCTGCCATGAACAGGTTGGCGTATGATGGGGCCATGTTCGACCCCATCGCCGTTCCAGCCACCTGCAGGTAAAAGGATCTTTTCGAAGCAGAAGTATTTGAGTTCTAGACATAGTCTCAGCATTTCACATATGACATCGGGGGGGTCCAACGTACAGGTACTGACCAGCAGTGTGTTTTCAGTGAGAGGAGGTAAGTCCAGTATTAATTTGAGCATGGATGCTGAATCCAAGAGGAAGGATGGTATGGTGCGGACAATAGGTTGTAGAATAAAGTCAATGTAGGTTGCTATTGGTTGTAAAAGAGAGCCAACAGTTGACACAATAGGTCTTCCAGGGGGGGCGTCCAGGCTTTTGTGTACTTTCGGTAGCATGTAGAGAACCGGTATTCTAGGGTATGTATGTATGTATTCCCTAGAATACCGCTTCTCTACATGCTACTAAAAGTACACAAAATATATATATATAATATAATATATTTTGTTTTATTTTTTTTTTAAACTTTTATTTATATGATGCTCCCAAAAGCTTGTGTAATTATCAGGCAGTTTCAGTTGATTACTGATACAAATTAGAACTAAGGAAATTAACTTTAATTGAATATTGCTTACTGATATTTCATGTAAATTGTATGAACAGAAGGAAGTTGTAGTTCATTGTGTTACATTTCCAGAATGCTAAGGTCAGATACCATAATAAGTAAAAAACACAGTGCCAATGTTTGCTTGCTTAGGGGAATTTAGTTCAATATGTAATTTCTTGCTTGCTCTATGTGATCTAAATTTAACACATTAGTTGCAAAATGTTCTGAATTTGTTGTTTATAGTACTGAAATATGTTGGTACCTTACTAGAGGGCTCATCAAACCCAGGAGCCACTGGCTCCTAGAATTCTATCCTTGGCTCATAACTTTTGGGGTTAGTCTCCATATATTTATATACAAATACTACTGTCTGGCTCCTAAATATTCTTACTGGCTCCTAATTTTTAAACTGATTTGTCTAGCACTGCTACATTTAAAAATGATGTACTTATGTAGTAAGCCTTACTACATAAGGGCATCCTTTTAAAATGTAGCATTTTTTGTTTGTTTTTGTAGGACCATTATATGCATTAGCAGGTACTCTGAATTTCAAATCATGTGACAGCCATCAGCCAATCAAAGACTAGTATAAGTATACGCTGATCTCCTGCACATGCTCAGTAGCAAAATTTGCTAAGGGAAGTAAATTAGAAAGTCTCACCTTGGCAATGCATTTTCGTTATTTTGCCTGTTTTTTCTTTTTTTTTTTTTTTCTGTAATTTTAACACATAGTGTTTCTACTCCCCTCTGTGATGCTAGGGGTGTATTCAGTGGAATGAAAAAATTACTATTTGGTGCACAGCACATTGATTATATCTAAACCTGATTTCTTTCTGGTGTAGACTGCCCATTTTATATCAATATGTATTCAGGGCTTGACAAATGTTTATCCCAAAGTTTAGGAGCCATATATCAATGACTGACAAATCATGGTTTCAACAATTTTTTTTTTCTTGCTCCCTAGTGTGTGCTTGTGCGCATAGGACATCAGAATAACAGAAACATTCCAATTAAATATGCAGTTAAATTAATACTCCTAGTTCTAACGAAATATAATTGGCATCACATAAGTTCATGTGCAGAGAGAAGATAAATGACCTCTCCTGGCTTTAGAAATGTTTGTATGGTACTGTAATGTGCGCAGAGAAAGCAATGATGTTAGCATATATAGAGTTTGATCACTTTAAAAACATTCAGAGGTTATTATACATCAGTACCTTCCTTTGGAAAAAAGTAAAGTTAAAGGACAAGTCAACACAGTAGATTTGCATAATTAACAAATGCATGATAAGAAGACAATGCAATAGCACTTAGTCTGAACTTCAAATGAGTAGTAGATTTTTGTTAAATAAATTGCAAAGTTATGTCTATTTCCACACCCCCTGTATCATGTGACAGCCATCAGCCAATCACAAATGCATATACGTATATTCTGTGAATTCTTGCACATGCTCAGTAGGAGCTGGTGACTCAAAGTGTAAATATAAAAAGACTGCGCACATTTTGTTAATGGAAGTAAATTGGAAAGTTGTTTAAAATTGCATGCTCTATCTGAATCATGAAGTTTAATTTTGACTTGAGTGTCCCTTTAAGAAAGCAGCTCTCCTTATTCTTTTCTCATGACAAGGGGGGTTGCTTTGAGCCACGTAATTTATCTCCTTGGCACAGAGGTTAGAGTGCAAGGAGCTGCTGCAGATCCCACACCAGTCCTTGTATGTGTGAGGGCTGTCTGCAACAGATCTCACACAGAGGTTGGGACAGAAAACTGATCCAGTGGACCTTAGCCTATACCCTCTATCCACAGCGTAATCCTGAGCTTGACAAACCCTAGTGCTACTGGCACCTCAAAAACGTGTGCAGTTCTTCTCTGGTACCATGTTTTCCTAGGCAGCCAGGCTCGGAGCATTTGCACATGTATGTTTTGGGAAACAAGGGGATACTTGTTGTGGTGGTACCCTAAGAAATGAAGGGTTTGAATCAACTCTTTGAGTGTAGTTTTTAGTTGTGTTCTAAACGTTTATGATCTTGTATGTTATGGACAAGCAAGGGTTAAGTCATTGCTGCATGTCACTAATGTAAAATTGTGTGGCTGCTATATTTTGAACACATTTATCAAGCTCTGGTGTTGACTAGTAACCTGAATCATCTCCTAGCTCACAGGTTATGTCTGTGCAAGTTACATAATTAATTATGCTAATTATTATTGGCAATGTTTTTCAAGAAAGGTAACAACCCTCCTTTACTTTAAAATGCTATGAACAAATTAGGTGTGACAGACGGCAAACCATGAGTAATTTTATACAATGTAAAAAGGCAAAACAATCCCAGCTTTTGCCTAAAAATATACAAAAAAAGTTGCTCTTCCACCAATCCGTTAAACAGTAGGAGATTACTACCTAAAAAAAAACCCCTGTACATTGCTACAATATAGAATTTGTGTTCAGTGTCCTATAAAAGTATTTATTTTTCTCTACCCTTTTTTTTTATTTTCCTCTCCATTATTAGTTTTTCTGGTTCTTTTTTCTTTTCTTTTTCAGATGCCTTCTCACTTCCCCCATACCCCTGTGTTCTGCTGCATTCCTAACCTTTTTTTTTTCTCCCCGAGTCTCGTTTTCTTTGTCTCTTAAAGGGACAGTATACACTCATTTTCATATAACTGCATGTAATAGACACTACTATAAAGAATAAGATGCACAGATACTGATATAAAAATCCAGTATAAAACTGTTTAAAAACATACTTAGAAGCTGTCAGTTTGGCTCTGTTGAAAAGGTAGTTGGAAAGCCCACTGCAAGTGGCAAATAAGACACTCCCCCCCCCCTCCCCCTTCTTTTGCATATGAAAAGACCCTTTACACAAACAGGAGCAAGCTGGAGTAGGTAGTCGAGCAAATTCACATAAAACTTTGGGGCTTGGTTAGGAGTCTGAAAATCAGAGCAATGTTATTTAAAAATAAGCAAAACTATACATTAATTTAAAAAAAAAACCTTTATGGGCTATATAAATAGATTATCTACAAAACATTTATGCAAAGAAAAAATGAGTGTATAATGTCCCTTTAAGTCCGCGTTCATGTGAGTAATGGCTCATGAACCTATATGAATCCATTGAATGTGAAGATTTTTGTGACTGATAATTTGATACATTAAATCATTAAAAATGCAAAAAAAAGCTCAAAAGATTGCTATTTTCTGCATTTATAAGTGATAATAAGACCCCTTCACCTAGAAATGCAGGTGTGCCTGCCTCTATGAATGTATTGAGGAATAGCTATTCACTAAAATCCCTTTAGTGAAATATGTGTTTTATGCTTGTATCTCTAAAGGGACAGTAAAGTCAAAATATAACTTTCACTATTCAGATAGAGCATGTCATTTTTAAACAACTTTCCAATTTGCTTATATTAATTTTGCTTAGTTCTCCTGGTATCTTTAGTTAAAAAATAATCCTAGGTGAGCTTTAAAGTGTGCACGTGTCCTTAGCCATCAGCAAAGCGTTTGCAAAAATGCTTAAAACAATGTTATACATAGTTGCAAACTCTGCTGTCATAGGGTGTCTGTAGCATTATTTGGCAGCTGTGTAAGCAACCATGTATAACATTGCTATAAACATTGTTGCACAGACTCCTGCCAGACGGCTAAATACATGTGCACGCTCCTGAGCTCATCTATGATTACTCTTTACTAAAGGATACCAAGAGAACTAAGCAAAATCAGTACTAGAAGTAAACTGGAAAGTTGTATAAAATGAAATGCTCTATCCAATCCATATAGATTTAATTTTGACTTTTACTGTCCCTTTTAAATAGCCCATTTAGGGGGGGGGGTGCAGTATGGAGTATTTGCATTTTTTTTCTCTCCTAGAGGACTTGCATGAAAGTCAGGGGAACACACCGAAACGCGTATTACCATGATATTTCTACTGGGAGCAAATTATTTAAAAATGAATGAGACTGGTAGCTAGTACGGGAAATAATTTTAACGTAAGCATTGATGTTTAAATGCACAGCACTATAAACTATCAATAATAAATGAGCCCTGAAAAATCAAATGTGCCAAAGTTTTTGTTTTTTTTTCACTGCATTTTGTGCAGTATAGTTTTTGTTTTTTGTAAATTTGTCATGGGGAAAAAAAATAACCAGTGCAAATATATAAATATACAATGGGTAAATATGTGTAGGTGGCTCTGTATCCATAATGCAAGGACGTCTCTTCTTACTTCAATTTATTGGAGGAAAAAATCAAAACTTGTGATAACCTTCTATTGCCTTCACCAATGTACATCTGTCCTTATTTAGTGGTAACTATAAAAATATTACAAATGTTCAACTGAAAGACTTAGGGAAACGGTAATAAAGCAGACTGACACTCTGATATCCCAAGGTAAATGATCGTCTGCATCTCATTGGTATAGGGCGAGATGCTTCTGCCGTTAAGACTTCTTCTGTGAGCAAGAGAAAATGGTTGAATTTAGAGTTTCTCAATAACAGAAAAAGTCTACAAATCCTTAAATGAGTTCCCTATAAGCTTATGTCCCGTCCCCACCGTGTAATGCCCACATGCTTTTCAGTAGCAATTGATAAGTGACCTGAAATACAGCATGCCATTTTAAACCACTTTCCAATTGACTTCTGTTATCTAATTTGCTTTTTCTCTTGGTATCCTTTGTTGAAAACATACTTGGGTAGGCTCAAGAGCTGGGAGCTTGCTGCTGATTGCTGCACATGTATGCCTCTCGTCATTGGCTTACCAATGTGCTCAGCTAGCTCCCAGTAGTGCATTTCTGCTGGTTCAATAAAGGATACCAAGAGAATGAAGTTGATAGAGGTAATTTGGAAAGTTGTTTAAAATTGTATGCTCTATATCAGGGCAGGGTTTTCAAAACTGTCCTCCGGCCTCCCTAACAGGCCATATTTTCAGGATATCGGAACTGGAGCACAGGTGAAATCAGCTAATTAGTAAGCATGGTTAATAACCTGCTCTCTCCCAAGGTAATTCTGAAAATCTGGCCTGTTAAGGAGACTTAAAGACCCCATGTTCTATCTGAATCATGAAAGAAAAAAATTGGGTTTCATGCCCCTTTTGAAGTTTTATTTTACAAACGATTATGTATTTCAGCCACAAAAACAGAATTGACAGACATAAATTTATGAGTCATAACTGTCAAGCAGACAAATTGCTCCGTTTTAGAACAACAGTTGATACTCTAATTTACAGTGCTAATATTATGATTGTGGGTTGAAAAAAGTACTCGTTAAACAGAGACCTGTCATTTGTCTCTCATTATGGCTGCACCCATTATTTAACTTCATTCTCATGCCTTGAGAAAACTCGCTTCAGACGCTGCCGATTTTATCCCAATTTAGTAAATATCAAGTGCTTCTAACACCACAAATAGTAAAACTACTGCCAGTGCAATTTATTATTGTTGGGGTTTTAACAAAATAGATTTATCTTGTTAATCTAAAAACATTAAAGGGACATTGCACTTAAAATGTGATTCTCCACAAAAGGTTGAATTATTCACATAACTGCAATTGTTTGTCTGCTTTTTCTGTAATTTAAATCTGAATATTGTAATGTTGATCAGCGCAGAACTTAATTTATATCTCTGACTGGCTCAATTTTTTTACTGACGCTTAGAGACCTGAAATGCAAAGTTTTTCTTTCATTATTGAGCGTTTTCAATTGACTTCTATTATCAAATGTGCTTTGTTCTCATGTTATTCTTTGTTGAAGAGATACCTAAGTAGGTAGCGTCCACATGCCTGAAGCACTATAGGACATCTGCCATCTAGTTCTCTTGCTAATGTATAACATTGTTGGAAAACTGCTGCCATGTAGTGCTGCAGACGTGCACTCTCCTAAGCTTACAATCCTGCTTTTCAACAAGGGATAATAAAACAAAGAAAATTTAATAATAGAAGTAAAATGGAAAGTTTTTTTTTTTTTTTTTTTTTTTTTTTTAAATGTATGTTCTATCTGTTTTTTCGAGGGATTTTCCCCAGGACTGTAAAAAAATCTGTGTTTTGCTAACACAATTACAGTTTAAAATATATATATATATATATATATATATATATTTTTTATGCAGATCTTTTGCAATGCAGTGATTCATTTGTGATGCATGGAAACCTACACAAAAATGTACCGTTCCTTTTAATATGATGTTCTTGTAGTCCTTTGTTCATGCCATGGGCTGGAGATTTACTTCTATTCAGTCTTTCCTTTTTTCTTAAAAACATCCAGTTCCCTGCCTGCTAAGAATGTCGTCCTTGTAGTATCAAAACGCTCTGGCATTGAGTCCTCCGCTTTAGCAACATTTAACTACTAATTCTGAAATTCTTTATTTTTTTCGTCTTCTGAGCTTTTATTATATGTTGAAAATATTCAGCACATTTATTACACTTCTAGACAGACATTTTAGAAGGATGTTACAATTGACTAAATGTATGATTTTATGAACTAAACATTCAGAGTTTAGTTAAATATGTTTGTGTGCATAGAGAAAAATACAGTGCGGTAGTTACATGCATGATCAGTGACAATCTGACAACAAATCCTGTATTTGTACTGTTGTGGCCGTCTAACACCTTTTTTTTATTTTTCATTCATCTACAAGTATTTTCTTTAAAAGGATGCTAAACCTAAAAATTCATATTTCTTAATAAGAAATGCAATTTTAAGCAACTTTCTAATTTACTCCTATTATCAAATGTTTCTTCATTCTCTTAGTATCTTTATTCGAAAAGCAAGAATGTAAGCTTAGGAACCGGCCCATTTTTGGTTCAGCACCTGGGTAGCGCTTGCTGATTGGTGTCTAAATGTAGCCACCAATCAGCAAACATTACCCAGAGTGCTGAACCAAAAATGGTCCGGCTTCTAAACTTACATTCCTGCTTTTTCAAATAATGATAGCAAGAGAACAAAGAAATTGATAATAGGAGTAAATTAGAAAGTTGCTTAAAATTGCATGCTCTATCTGAATCAGGAAAGTTTAAATTTGACTAGACTATCCCTTTTTAAGAAAGACAAAAACAGTAGTAGTAATACAAATCGCAGTTGTGTTTAACCCATTAACAAAAATGCACACGACTCGTATCTGAATTGTGAAAGACAAATGTTTGGTTTGATATCCCATGGAAACAGTAAAGTAAAAATGTTTTAGACCACATGCAATTTTAAACTTTCCAATTCTGTTATCTTCTATCTATTTTATTGGCTAAACTCATCTTGGTGAGCCAATGACAAGAGGCATCTATGTGCAGCCACCAATCACCTGTGAGCTCCCATAAGTGCACTACTGCTCCTGAACCTACCCAGGTATTCTCTTCAACAAAGAATACCCAGAGAGTGAAGCCAGTTTGATTATAGAATTACATTGGAAAGCTGTTTCCAAATGCTCTACCGAAACTGAACAATTTTGACTTTACGGTCTCTTTAAACATCCATGAACTCCAGACAGGCATGTTTTGTTTTTTTTTTTTTGTTCCCCCCCCCCCCCCCTTACATTGGAGACTAATTGCATAAATGATCAGCTCTAGACAGGTAGATCTAGACTGGTAAAATTATAGTTTAAAAGGGACACAATTTAACATTTCTCTAATTATTCAAATCAACTAGATCTGCTTTTTTTTTTTTTTTTTAATATAAACTCGCAGAGTAGGAAGCATTTATTATCGTTACAATTGTTTTATAGTTGTTTATTTCTAGCTGTTTTCTTTCTTAGATTAGTTATCAATGATTTTTTGTTAAACTGCCTTTAGATATAATTCTCAATCTTACATTGTTCTATTTAGAAATCCATTTTCACTCACTCTCATTTTCTCTTTTAGGTAACTATAATATTTAAATCTTACCAAGACTGCACAGAGCAAAAGGTGTACCAGGCTGTGAGTGATGACCTCCCGGCAGCGTTTGTGGACGGCACTATTAGTGGAGGCTACAGTGAGTCCAAAACATTACACATTTTAGAGAAAGTCAGCGGAAAATATGTTGAAATTCATGCTAAATACATTGGAACAACAGTGATTGTGCGTCAGCTTGGAAATTATCTAACATTGGCAATCCGAATGCCAGAGGAGCTGGCAATGGCCTATGGGGAAAGCCAAGACTTACAGCTGTGCATGAACGGCTGCCCTACAAGTGAGCGCATTGATGAGGGTGGACATCTACGCTTGCCTGTCACTGTTAGCACTCCAGCTAACGCTTCCTCAGTTCAAGCACGTTCCGTGTACACGCTGGAAAGTGCCACAGCCAAATGTCTGGAGAAGATACAAGTGAAACACATCTATTTCCACTCATGTGTTTTTGACCTTCTCACTACTGGGGATGCTAATTTTACTGCCGCAGCCTATAGTGCATGGGAGGATGTAGAGACCCTGCACCCCAGAATGGAACGTTGGCAAATATTTCCAAACAATGGAATCAACGGAATGCCCCATGCTTTGCCCGCAGTTGCTCTTAGCCTTTTGTGCTTTGTTTCTGTTGCTTTTTTGTAGCAGTTTTCTTGTGCAAACACAAAATGTAAAATATATACTGTCATAATATATTGAGCAAAAGATAATATTATATATGTATATACCGTGTATATGAAGGGATGTTTGTCTTGGGACACCCACAAGATTGTATATATTGTGCAACAGTTTTTACTTATGTTGGATGTAGTATTACTTGTGTTCTTTTTTTGGCAGTTTGTGAATTGTTTTATGTTCCTTCATTGGTAACAATTAGAAAGCACTTTATTTTTTTATATACTATTTATGTATGTATACCTGAAGATGAGTACGAGACACACCCAGCTTACTTTGGTTTCAATGCCAAGACTGTTTGTACTGTATGATATTATGGCATTAGTTTTGCCATGATACGTAATCTATTAAAGTTGAATTCTTATTAAGAATATATTGGTTATTTTTAATATTGCAGTATGTCTTTACATTTTGAAAATGTGAATAAGGCAACCTCCATTTCAGCTGCGGCTACAATTGCCCTGGTTTACATAAAGGCAGAAGTTACCATACAGGTCTAAAAGCTATGTTTTCTAAACATTTAAGCCCTTCATTTTGATTGATCAAAACATTCAAAGTCTCCTGTGCTGTTGTGCTTAAGTCATAGATTTACCATGATGGAAATAAGAACACACATCTCTGTTCATAACAGTGAACAGGAGAAACCATTTTATTAAAGGGAAATTAAACATTTGCTTTTCTATAAAAATAATTCCCACTCTCCCTGGAGACGGCAAAAAGCAAATTCTGGAATCTAGGTTCTCAAAATGTAACATTTTCCGGATATAGAATTTTTTTAGCCTCTAGGGAGCGTGGGACAAGCACAGTCTGTACACAAGAAAAGTGTTTTAAAGTCAAAACTTTAATTTTTATTTCATTTTAAAAAAAATATAACATTGCAAAATGAATTTGTTTTTTTAGTTTGCCTGCTTTTACTTTGAAATACCTCTCTCTGAAATTGTGCTTGTTCCACACTCCCTAGAAGAGGCTGTGGAGCTTAGATTTTATGCTTAGAGGGACATTTTAAAGGTTTTTTTTTCCCTTGTTGCATCTAAATAGAGCAATAGAGTCCTTAAAGGGACATTAAACTTCTGGGCACAGATACTTTGTTACTACACACCATGCTATTGTTTTTCCTCTTGTGCCTGTAGCTCTCATTAAAGCTGTTCTGTTATTTTAACTCTTTACAAGTACTGGTTAGTGAAGCTCTGCATCTTTACACTGGACGCCACCATCTTGGAATTTAAAGGGACACTGAACCCAATTTTTTTCTTTTGTGATTCAGATAGAGCATGCAATTTAAAGCAACTTGCTAATTTACTCCTATTCATTTTTCTTCGTTCTTTTGCTATATTTATTTGAAAAAGGCATCTAAGCGAAGCAGCCAGCCAATTTTTGGTTCAGACCCTGGGCAGCACTTGTTTATTGGTGGGTGAATTTATCCACCAATCGGCAAGAACAACCCAGGTTGTTCACCAAAAATGGGCCCGGCATCTAAACTTACATTCTTGCTTTTCAAATAAAGATACAAAGAGAGTGAAGAAAATTTGATAAGAAAGTTGCTTAAAATTGCATGCTCTGAATCGCAAAAGAGAAAATTTGGGTTCAGTGTCCCTTTAAAGGGACAGTATACACTCATTTTCATATAACTGCATGTAATAGACACTACTATAAAGAATAAGATGTGCAGATACTGATATAAAAATCCAGTATAAAATGGTTTAAAAACTTACTTAGAAGCTTTCAGTTTAGCTCTGTTGAAAAGGTAGTTGGAAAGCCCACTGCAAGTGGGAAATAAGCCACTCCCCCCTCCCCCTTCTTTTGCATATTAAAAGACCCTTTACACAAACAGGAGCAAGCTGGAGAAGGTAGCTGACGGTATTCAAATAAAACTTTGGGGCTTGGTTAGGAGTCTGAAAATCAGAGCAATGTTATTTAAAAATAAGCAAAATTATACATTTTTAAAAAAAACTAACTTTATGGGCTTTATAAATAGATCATCTACAAAACATTTATGCAAAGAGAAAATGAGTGTATAATGTCCCTTTAAGTATACTCACACTGTCAGCAGCAGTGGGCATTCACGGATCAGTGATATTGACAAGCCTTATTGTTCTCTAGTTTAGAGTGCACAATACAGAGAGGAAGCTAGACATGTTTGCAGTGGGTACATTGCTCTTTATTATTCCTAGGGCCTTTTTTTTATCATGCAACTTTTAAACTATAAAAAAACAAACTGCAAATATGTAAAGCTTCTGTTTTCTGTTGTGTAAGCTCACACAACGTGCAGGTACAGCTGTCCATCGGCAGCAGCATCACTAATGTGTGAAACTGCACATTGCTTCTATCACAGGCTGCAACAATAGGCGCGCACCCAGTCTAAAGATACAGAGCTTTACCAGGTGGATTCTGTAATGGGTTAAAATAAGAGACTGGCTATAAAGAGAGATGCAGATACAATAGGAAAAACACAGCATGGTGAGTAGTGACCATGTTACTGAAGTTGTAACCAGTTTCCTTCCCATCTTATGAAAAAAAAATATATATATATTGTTTGACATTTTTGATTTTCTTTCATATTGATAATATCTTTAGAGTTTATTGTCCCTATAAGTGTGCACTGTGCAGCAGTTGGCCTGACCTAGATATGTCGTATAATCTACACATTACTTAGAAAATGAGTATTAGATCTCTTGTGCCAATGACTATATGGCAACTTATAGCCTCTCCAAAAAGAGACTGACTTTCCTCCCTTTCAACAAAACAATGTACTAAAAGTGCGCTCTAATAAAAACAATTAGAGCTATAGTATAGGGAAGACTACAAAGTTTTATATAAATATTTGCTTAGAATCAATAAACATTTATTAATAAAGTGGTCTTAAAATAGCGTGCATGCTATACAATATGTAGAAATACAGTATGTAAATGCATATAAAAGCATCACTAAATAGGAATATTCCGACAGAGTCCAAGATTAGAAATATGTATCAACAATAAGACTTCAGACGTCAATCACAAAGGATTACAGAAAAGTTCATAGATCCGTGGAAATCCTTAAAACAT
Organism: Bombina bombina; assembly: GCF_027579735.1. Lineage (NCBI taxonomy): Eukaryota > Metazoa > Chordata > Amphibia > Anura > Bombinatoridae > Bombina > Bombina bombina. The sequence goes on from NC_069500.1 coordinate 247,787,214, forward strand.
ATAGATTTAATCCATGTTCAGTATTGATTAAAAAAAAAAGTCCAAATTATAATAAATAACAATGGATCCAAGTTCACTAAGTGTGCAATAAATCAAAGTGTAATATTTTCCAATTGATCCAGATACAGTTAAAGGGACAGTCTACACCAGAATTTTTATTGTTTTAAAAGATCGATAATCCCTTTATTACCCATTTCCCAGTTTTGCATAACCAATAGTTATAATAATACACTTTTAACCTCTGTGATTATCTTGTATCTAAGCCTCTGCAAACTGCCCCTTTTTTTAGTTCTTTTGACAGACTTGCAGTCTAGCCAATCAGTGCCTGCTCCCAGAACTTCTCGTGCACGAGCACAGTGTTATCTATATGAAATACGTGAACTAACACCCTCTAGTGGTGAAAAACTGTTAAAATGCAATCTGAAAGAGGTGGGCTTCAAGGGTCTAAGAAATTAGCATATGAACCTCCTAGGTTAAGCTTTCAACTAAGAATACCAAGAGAACAAAGCAAAATTGGTGATAAAAGTAAATTGGAAAATTGTTTAAAATTACATGCTCTATCTGAATCATGAAAGTTTATTTTGGCCTAGACTGTCCCTTTAATATTGATAATCCAAGTTTTAATAGGGAGACATAACACCCATAATACTGTGAAATAGATATTTTAGTACATTAATTAGTACTTGCTGTAAATGAGTTTGTGCATTGCTCTAATTGGCCACTATTAAGGAAAATCAGATAAACACAATCACCATGGTAAGTACATTCACTAAGGGATCTATTCTTGGTTTGCAAAACTCAATGTTAAAATAGTTATTTTCTATGTAGATACATTTCAGTCCAGTGCTTAATTACTGATTTGGATTATGGGTTTACAAAAATGAATGTCCATCAATGTCCCTTTTCAAACATATGCACCTATAAACTGATCTGCTAACTCCAAAGGCAGACCCTGTGTTGGCACAAAGCAATGCGGCACTCTAGTCTAATGCTCTGTTTGGGGCCGATTAAAGCAATTCAAAGAAAGGAAATAAATGATTTGGCTTTTACTTTTGTAATCGGGAAAATGTGTAGGTACAGAAATGTGAAACCTTGTAAGCCATATAGTTCAGTACAAACAATGCTCAGAAAACTGAGACACATTTTAAGCGCTTCTTTAAAATATATTCAGTTTTCCACTCTTGGGCCAGCTGAAGGATTTGAGAAAATGTTGTTTGCACATGTTCTTGAAGGCTGCAGCGGCCAAGAGCTTTAGATAATGCCAAACATATGGATATTTAGAGGCTTGTGATGGTTCCCCGGGGAGAGCTAAAACTGAGGGAACATGCTCAACAAAATGGATGTCTTTTTCAGACTTTGAAAAAAAAAAAAAGGTTTTGCAGGAACTTTTAGATGTGGTTCTTAGCTCTACCAATCAGTATCTGTTTGTGTTCCAGTGACTGTGCAGTGTGTAAATAGTTTAACGTATTATGCTACAAGAATAAAGTTAAATATGTTTAAAGCATAATGCTGTGTTCTAGTGACCTCCAGTGTCAATGAAATAGTAGGCTTTGCTGTAACCATTTTCACATTCACTGTGTGTGAATTACCGGATGTGCTTCTTTCTCTCTATATACTATTTATTCTGTTGGCACAAAACCCAGAAAGCTGTGTTTTTTTTGTTTGTTTTTTGTTTTAGTTTAATTAAAGGGACATGTTACTCGACATAAATATTTTATTTATTTCCTTGATGCAATTGTGTGTTCATATTTAATACTATGGTTAACTCACCAGAGTAACTATTTGAGCAGTTACCATTCAGCTACATTTTTATAGCCATCTGTATGATTAAAAAAAAATAACAAACGGCCAATCAGCACTATGTGCTGAATTTACATTTTGATTTACTGTAATGTTGGGAGATTTCACCTTAGGGCCAGATTCTCTAAACAAATGCTTTCCTCTGGAACACGGCAACAATCAGCAACTAGAGCCGGAAATCCTGTTAAAGGTCACACACTACCTCCTGTAAGCCTGGAGTACCGTAGTTGCGGCAGATCAGGTCTGTAAATCCAAAGTATTCCGAAAAGGAGGAGCAGGAACTACTTGGTGTAATATATAAAAATATCCAACTTTTATTAAGTAAAGTAAAAAGTCCAGCCGCCATGGAAGGGATAACCGTCTATCCCTTACTTGTCTCCCTCCATGTCTGTGGGACTTCTTACTTTTTGTAATAAATAAAGTTAGATATTTTTATATATTACACCTAGTAGTGCCTGCTCCTGCTTTCTGGTCTGGCACAATTTTCTAAGAAGTATCGTTGGCACTGCAAGGTCTCTCAAAGAATTTTAGAATGGCAAACTACCTTAAGAGCTGTTTATCTTACTAAGCTGGGTTCTGGATGGTCTGGTGGGATTTCACAAGCTTTCATAGTAAACTTCCTGGAACTGAAGAAAGTGACTGGCTGCACATAGCAGATGCTTGCTCCCTTGCATGCCCTAGGACAAGCATCCAGATTGGATGCTTACATTTCCTCTACAGTGGGATGAGGCTACTGAGGAAATGTTCAGGTACGATATCTAAAGTGCAAATGCATGTTTGTCATTTTGTAGTCCGCTTTTTACAGCTATGCTGCATCACTTTCAAGTAATTTTAGTATTTGGGTATCATGTCCCTTTTTAAATGTAGTAGGAAACAAGTTTAATTCAGATTATTAATTTACTTAAAACTCATGTAACATTAGGTGATTTATCCTTAAATATATATTTTGTCCCATTGAACTATCACAAAAACAACTATCCTGAATTTGTTTATGGATTAACAAATGTGTATGTGTGTTTATATCCTATGTAATTGCAAAAACAGTAGTGTGTACGCTTACGTTGTCATTATTAGACATTTAGTTAGTTTTATCCCCCCTACAGAATACTAGTCGTGTGCATTTTTGTTAATGGGTTAAACACAACTGTGATTTGTAATATTACTACTGTTTTTCTCTTTCTTTAAAGGGATAGTCTAGTCAAAATTAAACTTTCGTGATTTAGATAGAGCATGCAACTTTATTATTTAATCCTATTCATTTTTCTTTGTTCTCTTGCTATCTTTATTTGAAAAAGCAAGAATGTAAGCTTAGGAGCCGGCCCATATTTGGTTCAGCACCTTGGTAGCGCTTGCTGATTGGTCTCTAAATGTAGCCACCAATCAGCAGTTGCTCCCCAGATGCTGAACCAAATATGGGCTGGCTCCTAAGCTTACATTCTTGCTTTTTCAAATAAAGATACCAATTAAACAACGAAAAATTGATAACAGGAGTAAATTAGAACATTGCTTAAAATTGCCTGCTCTGTCTGAATCGGGAAAGTTTTTTTTAATTTTGACTAGACTATCCCTCCCTTTAACTCCATTTTGTTGCGTAAAACAGGGATGGGTGCTCTTTGGCAGGGAGATACCTATATTGAAGCTATATGCTTGCTAATTTTTGGCAAGGTTTAGTGTGTGTTATTTACAAAAGTAATATCACTTCAGTTCCCTGTGACTTGGCACTTACTGAGGCTCTCGCCTCATACCTTTCTATAATGGGTGTGTGGTGGTTATGGCGCAAATCAATTTTCCCCCTAATTTTGACAAACTGTGCAATGTTGTGAAACCAGAGTTCAAATTTGTACTTCATGAACTGAGTACACCGACATGGTTCAATCAGATAACAATAAAAAAAAATCACATACAATGTTGGACTTGTTGATGTAGACATTTTATCTGTAAATTGTTTATGTAAATATCATGTTAATAAATTATTACATTTTAAAAATGTGAGCTGCATGTGTGCATACTATTTATTTTTGCATATATTGGGTTAAAAAAAATCTGTGAATGCTCACTTGCCTTGAAAGAACATATACATGAAGTTTATTTTTGGACCGCAATATAGTGCAGAGTCATCTTGATGCATATACTCCCTCTCTAGATATGTGGATTTGAAGGTTTCGTTCACCTTCGAATGCGGAAGGCGGCAGCTCTTCGTGCCACTCGGCTATTTTCGTTGCAGCAATTATTCTTGTGCAACCGCAACACACTAAAATCTGTGCAAATCCAGATTTATATACAAGAGATTTAAAGTTACACTTTATTGACATATATGCTAAATCAACGTTACCACAGGGAAAATACTGCCATAGGTATTTATGAAATGGGTATATTCACCTCCAAACTTCTTGTAATACACCTTATTGGTCAGCATAAACCTGATGATAATCGCACAAATAAAAAGGAGGATGCTAGAGTGTGCTATTAAAGGGACATGAAACCCAAATTTTTTTCTTTCGTGATTTAGAAAGAGCATGTCATTTTAAACAACTTTCTAATTTACTTCTATTATCTAATTTGCTTCATTCTCTTTATCACTTGCTGAAAAGCATATCTAGATATGCTCAGTAGCTGCTGATTGGTTGCTGCACATATAGGCCTTGTGTGATTGGCTCACACATGAGCATTGCTATTTCTTCAACAAAGGATATCTAAAGAATTGAGCAAATTAGATAATAGAAGTAAATTGGAAAGTTGTTTAAAATTACATGCCCTATCTGAATCATGAAAATTTAATTTTGACTAGACTGTCCCTTTAAGGATGGAAATGATCACTTCCACCACTACTACATAGCATCTGGTATTAAAATAGAAAAAACATAATTTATGCTTACCTGATACATGTATTTCCCTTGTGATGTATCGAGTCCACGGATTCATCCTTACTTGTGGGATAGTCTCCTTCCCTACAGGAAGTGGCAGAGCGAGCACCCACAGCAGAGCTGCCTATATAGCTCCCCCCTTAGCTCCACCCCCCCCAGTCATTCGTCCGAAGGCTAGGAAGAAAAAGGAGAAACCGTAGGGTGCAGTGGTGACTGAAAGTTTAAAAATAAAAATATATATGCCTGTCTTAAATAAACAGGGCGGGCCGTGGACTCGATACATCACAAGATAAATAAATTTATCAGTTAAGCATAAATTATGTTTTCTCTTGTAAGATGTATTGAGTCCACGGATTCATCCTTACTTGTGGGATACCAATACCAAAGCTTTAGGACACGGATGAAGGGAGGGACAAGACAGGGACCTTAAACGGAAGGCACCACTGCTTGTAGAACCTTTCTCCCAAAAATAGCCTCCGAAGAAGCAAAGGTATCAAATTTGGAAAAAGTATGAAGCGAAGACCAAGTCGCCGCCTTACAAATCTGGTCAACAGAAGCCTCATTTTTAAAAGCCCATGTGGAAGCCACAGCTCTAGTAGAATGAGCAGTAATTTTTTCAGGAGGCTGCTGTCCAGCAGTCTCATAGGCCAAATGGATGATGCTTTTCAGCCAAAAGGAAAGAGAGGTAGCCGTAGCCTTTTGGCCTCTCCGTTTACCAGAATAAACAACAAACAATGAAGATGTTTGACGGAAATCTTTGGTTGCTTGTAAGTAGAACTTTAAAGCACGAACCACATCAAGATTGTGCAACAGACGTTCCTTCTTTGATGAAGGATTAGGACACAGAGAAGGAACAACAATCTCTTGATTGATATTCTTACTAGAAACAACCTTAGGAAGAAAACCAGGTTTAGTACGCAAAACCATCTTATCTGCATGGAAAATATGATAAGGGGAATCACACTGTAAAGCAGATAGCTCAGAAACTCTTCGAGCCGAAGAGATCGCAACTAAGAACAAAACTTTCCAAGATAGAAGCTTAATATCTATGGAATGCATAGGTTCAAACGGAACCCCTTGAAGAACTCTAAGGACTAAGTTTAGGCTCCAAGGCGGAGCAACAGGCTTAAATACAGGTTTAATTCTGACCAAAGCCTGACTAAAAGTTTGAACGTCTGGAACATCTGCCAGACGTTTGTGTAGTAGAAAAGAAAAGCAGATATTTGTCCTTTTAGAGAACTAGCTGATAATCCCTTCTCCAAACCTTCTTGGAGAAAAGACAATATTTTAGGAATCCTAATCTTACTCCACGAGTAACCTTTGGATTCACACCAATAAAGATATTTACGCCAAATCTTATGATAGATCTTCCTGGTGACAGGTTTTCTAGCCTGAATCGGGGTATCAATGACCGACTCAGAGAACCCACGCTTTGATAGAATTAGGCGTTCAATCTCCAAGCAGTCAGACGCAGAGAAACTAGATTTGGATGCGAGAACGGACCTTGGATTAGAAGGTTCTGCCTCATTGGCAGGGTCCACGGTGGAACCGAGGACATGCCCACTAGGTCTGCATACCAAGTCCTGCGTGGTCACGCAGGTGCTATCAGAATCACCGAAGCTCTCTCCTGCTAGATTCTGGGAACCAGACGTGGGAGGAGAGAAAGCGGTGGAAATACGTAGGCCAGATTGAAGGACCAAGGTACTGCTAGAGCATCTATCAGTCCCGCCTTGGGTTCCTGGGACCTGGCCCCGTAACGAGGAAGTTTGGCATTCTGATGTGACGCCATCAGATCCAATTCTGGTGTGCCCCATAGCTGAATCGGCTGAGCAAATACCTCCGGATGGAGTTCCCACTCCCCCGGATGAAAAGTCTGACGACTTAGAAAATCCGCCTCCCAGTTCTCTACTCCTGGAATGTGGATAGCTGAGAGATGGCAAGAGTGATCCTCTGCCCATCGGATTATTTTGGTTACCTCCATCATCGCTAGAGAACTCCTTGTTCCTCCTTGATGATTGATATAAGCTACAGTCGTGATGTTGTCCGACTGAAACCTGATGAATTTGGCTGCAGCAAGCTGAGGCCACGCCTGAAGCACCTTGAATATCGCTCTCAGTTCTAGGATGTTTATCGGAAGAAGAGATTCCTCCCGAGACCATAAGCCCTGTGCTTTCAGGGAGTTCCAGACTGCACCCCAGCCTAGCAGGTTGGCATCTGTTGTTACAATGAGCCACTCTGGCCTGTGGAAGTACATTCCCTGAGACAGGTGGTCCTGAGACAACCACCAGAGAAGAGAATCTCTGGTCTCCTGGTCCAGATGCAGTTGAGGAGATAAATCTGCATAATCCCCATTCCACTGTTTGAGCATGCATAGTTGCAGTGGTCTGAGGTGTAGGTGGGCAAAAGGAACTATGTCCATTGCCGCTATCATGAGTCCGATTACCTCCATACACTGAGCCACAGGTGGCCAAGGAATGGAATGAAGAGTTCGGCAAGTGGTTAAGAGTTTTGATTTTCTGTCCACCGTCAGAAATATTTTCATTTCTACCAAATCTATCAGAGTCCCTAGAAAGGAAACTCTTGTAAGAGGGAAGAGAGAACTCTTTTTTTTTTATGTTCACCTTCCACCCGTGAGATCTCAGAAAAGCCAACACAATGTCCGTGTGAGACTTGGGTAGCTGAAAAGTCGACGCCTGGATTAAGATGTCGTCTAGATAAGGCGCCACTGCTATGCCCCGAGGTCGTAGAACGGCCAGAAGGGACCCTAGCACCTTTGTGAAAATTCTTGGAGCCGTGGCTAACCCGAAGGGAAGAGCCACAAACTGGTAATGCCTGTCTAGAAAGGCAAATCTGAGAAATTGATGATGATTTCTGTGAATAGGGATGTGTAGATACGCATCCTTTAAGTCCACGGTAGTCATATATTGACCTTCCTGGATCAGAGGCAGAATAGTCCGAATGGTTTCCATCTTGAATGATGGAACTTTGAGGAACTTGTTTAGAATTTTGAGATCCAAGATTGGTCTGAAAGTTCCCTCTTTTGTGGGAATCACAAACAGGTTTGAGTAGAACCCTAGCCCCTGTTCCTCTTTTGGGACTGGGCGGATCACCCCCATGGTAAGAAGATCTTCTACACAGCGTAAGAACGCCTCTCTCTTTGTCTGGTTTACAGACAATCGAGAAATATGAAATCTCCCCCTTGGAAGGGAGTCTTTGAATTCCAGAAGATATCCCTGGGACACAATTTCTAAAGCCCAGGGATCGTGAATTTAAAGGCCGTCATATCAGAATCTGTCTGAGGAAGCGTCTTTCTTGAATCAGAATCAGAAATTTCTCCCTCAGATAACAAATTCCTCACCCCTACTTCAGAGCATTGTGAGGGCATATCAGATACGGCTACTAAAGCGTCAGACGGCTCAGCATTTTTTCTAAACCCAGAGCTGTCCCGCTTTCCTTGTAAACCAGGCAGTTTAGATAAAAACTCTGTGAGGGTTGTATTCATAACTGTGGCCATGTCTTGTAAAGTAAAAGAATTTGACGCACTAGAGGTACTTGGCGTCACTTGTGCGGGCGTTACTGGTTGTGACACTTGGGGAGAGCTAGATGGCGAAACCTCATTTACTTCTGACTGAGAATAATCTATTGCTCTATTTTTAAGTGCTAATATATGTTCTTTATAGTTTAGAGACATATCAGTACAATTGGGACACATTCTAAGAGGGGGTTCCACAATGGCTTCCAAACATATTAAACAAGGATTTTCCTTGGTGTCAGACATGTTAAACAGGCTAGTAATGTAACAAGCAAGCTTGGAAAACACTGTAATCAAAGTAAAAAACACTTAGAAATAAAACGGTACTGTGCCTTTAAGAGAAAAAAAGCTGCACCAGTTCTGCAAAACAGTGTAAAAAAGCAGTAAACTTAACAAAATGTTTACAGTAGCATTATAAAGACTTAGTAACTTTGCACAGCTATGCAAATAAACAATTAACCCCTTAATGGCAAAAACGGATTGAAAAAAAGTGAAACCCAGTAAAAAAGACTTTCAGCACCTTGCCACAGCTTTGCTGTGGCTCCTACCTGCCCTTCAGAACAATTTGTGGGGGGAAAAACTTCTTTAACAGCCCTCAAACACAGCAGGAAAATCAGGAGAAGCAGTGATATGTCTCAGGGGAAAGGAAACTGCGCAACTGAGGTGCGAAAATAGGCCCCTCCCACCTTACTCGATGTTTTGAGGCCTATCAGAGAAACACCAGAGTGTCTCTTAATTAACCATGTGAGTTACAAAACTCAAAACCAAGCCACAATGACCCCTTTAGTCCCTTCAAAAAACTTTATAAATGCATCAATAAACAAAACGTTTTTTAACTAACAGTGTCACCAGCCCTTTAGTCCCTTCAGAAAACGTTATAATTGCATCAATAAACAAAACGTTTTTTTCTTAGCAGTGTCACCAGTAACTAATGAGCCCTTCAAGCAAGCTGAAATTCCTATTAAAATGTCTGAATACAGCTTACCCTTCCCTCATGGGGATATTGCCAGCCTTTTCTAGAATTAACACAGTCTGTCTAGAAAAATATAGACTGAACATACCTCATATGCAGCTTAGCCTGCAAACTGTTCTCCCAACTGAAGTTTTCCAGTACTGTTCAGCCCTTTTGAGAACAGCAGTGGATCTTAGTTACAAAGTGCTAAGATCATCCTCCTTGCAGAAATCTTCATCCCTTTTCTGCCAGAGAGTAAATAGTACACACCAGTACCATTTAAAATAAACTTTTGCTTGAGAAATAAAAAACTAGCATTATAGTCACCACATAGCTCTTTGCCCTTCCTAGCAGTTAAGCAGGCAGAGAGAATGACTGGGGGTGGAGCTAAGGGGGGAGCTATATAGACAGCTCTGCTGTGGGTGCTCTCTCTGCCACTTCCTGTAGGGAAGGAGAATATCCCACAAGTAAGGATGAATCCATGGAATCGATACATCTTACAAGAGAAATACAGATTTATACACATATACGTTACTTTACACAAAAAAGATTTTAACAGTGCTTTGTGCCATAAAAGTTCTAATGATTCATGTGGGATAATGTCAATGCATATTTTCATGGATTTACCCCTTAATAGAGTAAACATAGAATATTCAAATTCTATACAGTAGCAGTGATGACTGAGTAAGCATATAGACTGATGTGCTTACCTGGTCTGTTGTCTTCCTACCTGCTCTGAAGATATTTATTTGCCTTGTTTAAATAACAATATTGAGAATACAATTTAAATAGAATACAACATTATTTTTGTGATGCTGAATAAAAGGACAGTATACTTGAAAAATTTGATTGTTTAAAAAGATAGATAATCCCTTTTTCTTTCATGTAATTGGCAAGAGTCCATGAGCTAGTGACGTATGAGATATACAATCCTACCAGGAGGGGCAAAGTTTCCCAAACATCAAAATGCCTATAAATACACCCCTCACCACACCCAAAATTCAGTTTTACAAACTTTGCCTCCTATGGAGGTGGGAAAGTAAGTTTGTGCTAAGATTTCTAAGTTGATATGCGCTTCTCAGCATTTTGAAGCCCGATTCCTCTCAGAGTACAGTGAATGTCAGGGATGTGAATGGAGTATCACCTATTGAATGCAATGGTTTTCCTCAAGGGAGATCTATTTCATAGGTTCTCTGTTATCAGTCATAGAGATTCATCTCCTACCTCCCTTTTCAGATCGACGAAATACTCTCATATTCCATTACCTCTACCCATAACCGTTTCAGTACTGGTTTGGCTATCTGCTATATGTGGATGGGTGTCTTTTGGTGAGTATGTTTTCATTACTTAAGACACTCTCGGCTATGGTTTGGCACTTTATGTATTTATATAAAGTTCTAAATATATGTATTGTACTTATTTGCCATGATTCAGATTTCAGTATATTTCCTTTTGCAAACTGTCAGTTTCATATCTGGGAAATGCATTTTTTAGGAAAAATTTATTTCTTACCTGGGGTATAGTCTTTTTTTCAATTGACTTTCATTTTAAATTTGCGGGCAGAATTGGGCTTGCGAGGGCGCAAAATACCAAAGTATATTGCGTCATTTTTGCAGCGAGATTTTTTTGCCACGAAGTTACGTTCGATGACTCAAAATTCGTAATTTCTGGCGTCTTAGTCGAGTCCTTTCACAGGGTTGTGTCTTTAATGACGCGAGAGTGTCATTTCTGGATGTTGTTAGCGCCAAAAATATGTTTTCAGTTTGTTGTGCGTCATACTTGGCACCAAATATTTTCATTATTTAAAACCCCATTCCTATATGCCCCTTGCCTTTTTTCTCTATCAGAGGGCTATGCTGTTTGCATTTTTTTCCCATTCCTGAAACTGCCATATAAGGAAATTGATCATTTTGCTTTATATGTTGTTTTTTTCTCTTACATTTGCAAGATGTCTCAATCTGATCCTGTCTCAGAAATCTCTGTTGGAACCCTGCTGCCTGATGACAGTTCTACCAAAGCTAAGTACATTTGTTGTAAACTTGTGGAGATTATATCTTCAGCTGTGGTTTGTAATGGTTGTCATGATAAAACTTTTACATGCAGATAAAGTGTCCATCAGTAACAGTACATTGCCTGTTGCTGTTTCTTCAACATCTAATGTACAAGATATACCTGTAAATTTAAAAGAATTTATTGCTGATTCTATTCAGAAGGCTTTGTCTGCCATCCTGCCTTCTAATAAACATAAAAGGTCTTTTAAAACTTCTCATAAAGTTGATGAAATTTTAAATGACCGACAACATACTGAATTATCCTCCTCTGATGAGGATCTGTTTCAGAAGATCCTTCCTCGGATATTGACACTGACAAATCTATTTATTTAAAATGGAGTATATTCGTTCTTTGTTAAAATAAGTGTTGATTACATTGGATATTGAGGAAAGTAGTCCCCTTGATTCTAAAACTAGTAAACATTAAATTCTGTTTATAAACCTCCTGTTGCTACTCCAGAGGTTTTTCCCAGTTCCTGGTGCTATTTCTGTTATGATTTCTAAGGAATGGAATAGGCCTGGTGGTACTTTTATTCCTTCTTCAAGGTTTAAAAAATTGTATCCTTTGCCAGCAGTTACATTGGAGTTTTGGGAAAAGATCCCCAAAGTTGATGGGGTTTTCTCTACTCTTGCTAAACGTACTTCTATTCCTGTGGATGATAGTACTTCTTTTTAAGCTCCTTTAGATAGGAAACTTGAGTCTTATCTAAGGAAAGCCTATTTATATTCTGGTCATCTTCTCAGGCCTGCAATTTCTTTGGCTGATGTTGCAGCTGCATCGACTTTTTGGTTGGAAAATTTAGCGCTACAAGAATTGAATTCTGATTTGTCTAGCATTTTTCGCTTGCTTCAACATGCTAATCATTTTATTTGTGATGCCATTTTTTGATATCATCAAAATTGATGTTAAATCTATGTCTTTAGCTATTTTAGCTAGAAGAGCTTTGTGGCTTAAATCTTGGAATGATGACATGACTTCTAAGTCTAGATTGCTAGCTCTTTCTTTCCAAGGTAATAAGTTATTTGGTTCTCAGTTGGATTCGATTATTTCAACTGTCACTGGGGGGAGTTTTTTTGCCTCGGGACAAAAGACCTAAGGGTAAATCTAAAGCTTCTAACCGTTTTCGTTCCTTTCAACAATTAAGGAATCTGTTTCCAGTTGAAAATCTTCAAATTGGAATAAATCCAAGCCATTTAAGAAACCAAAGCCAGTCTGCATGAAGGTGCGGCCTTCATTTCAGCTCTGCTGGTAGGGGGCAGATTAAGATTTTTCAAGGATGTTTGGACAAATTCTGTCCAAAATCATTGGATTCTGAGTATTGTCTCTCAGGGGTACTGAGTAGGATTCAGAGTAAGACCTCCTGTGAGAAGATATTTTCTCTCATGCATCCCAGCAAATCCAGTAAGGCTCAGGCTTTCCTGAAGTGTGTTTTAGACCTGGAGTTTTTAGCGGTAATCATGCCGGTTCCGTTTCAGGAACAGGGTTTGGGGTATTATTCAAATCTATTCATTGTCCCAAATAAAGAAAATTCATTCAGACCAGTTCTGGATCTGAAAAATTTGAATCGTTATGCAAGTGTACCAACTTTCAAAATGGTGACTAGGGACTATTCTGCCTTTTGTTCTGCACAGGCATATGTCCACAATAGACTTACAGGATGTATATCTTCATATTCCGATTCATCCAGATCATTATCAATTTATAAGATTCTCTTTTCTAGACAAGCATTACCAATTTGTCGCTCTTCCTTTTGGCCTAGCGACAGCTTCAAGAATCTTTTCAAAAGTTCTCGGTGTCCTACTCTCTGTAATCAGAGAGTGGGGTATTGTGGGGTATTGTGGGGTTTCCTTATTTGGACAATATCTTGGTACTAGCTCAGTCTTTACATTCTGCATAATCTCACACAAATCAACTAGTGTTGTTTCTTCGAAAACATAGTTGGAGGATCAATTTACCAAAAAGTTATTTTTTTATTCCTCAGACAAGGGTCACCTTTTTAGGTTTCCAGATAGATTCAGTGTCCATGACTCTGTCTCTGACAAGAGACGTTTAAAATTGGTTGCAGCCTGTCGGAACCTTCAGTCTCAGACATTCCCTTCAGTAGCTTTGTGCATGGAAGTTTTAGCTCTCATGACTGCAGCATCTGACGCGATCCCCTTTGTTCGTTTTCATATGAGACCTCTCCAGCTTTGTATACTGAACTAATGGTGCAGGGATTATACAAGGATATCACAATTAATATCCTTAAATCCCAATTTTCGACTATCTCTGACTTGGTGGTTAAATCACCATCGTATAATTCTAGGGGCCTCTTTTGTTCATCCAACCGGGACTGTGATCAACAGATGCGAGTCTTTCAGGTTGGGGAGCTGTTTGGGAATCTCTGACAGCACAAGGGGTTTGGAAATCTCAAGAGGCGAGATTACCAATCAATATTTTGGAACTCCGTGCGATTTTCAGGGCTCTTCAGATTTGGCCTATGTTGAAGAGAAAACCATTCATTTGTTTTCAGACAGACAATATCACAACTGTGGCATATGTCAATCATCAGGGTGGGACTCACTTCTTTCATAGCTTGGGGACTGTATCTCGGATACTTGCTTGGGCGGAATCCAGCTCTTGTCTAATTTATACGGTTCATATCCTAGGTATAGACTATTGGAAAGCGGATTATCTCAGCCATCAGACTTTACATCCGGGGGAGTGGTCCCTCCATCCAGATGTGTTTTCTCAGGTTGTTCAGATGTGGGGTCTTCCAGAAATAGATCTGATGGCTTCTCATCTAAACAAGAAACTTCCCAGGTACCTGTCCAGGTCTAGGGATCCTCAGGCAGAAGCAATGGATGCGTTAGCAGTTCCTTGGTATCTCCAACCTGCTTATATTTTCCCGCCTCTAGTTTTTCTTCCAAGAGTGATCTCCAAAATCATCATGGAGCAAACGTTTGTGTTGCTGGTGGCTCCAGCATGGCCTCACAGGTTTTGGTATGTGGATCTTGTTCGGATGTCCAGTTGCCAACCTTGACCACTTCCATTAAGGCCGGACCTTCTGTTTCAAGGTCCGTTTTTCCATTAGGATCTCAAATCATTCAATTTGAAGGTATGGAAATTGAACGCCTAGTGCTTAGTCATAGAGATTTCTCTGACTCAGGGATTAATACTATGTTGCAGGCTCATAAATCTGTTTCTAGAAATATTTATTATCGAGTTTGGAAGACTTATATTTCATGGTGTTCTTCTCATAAATTCTCTTCAGGATGCTTTGGATAAGGTTTTGTCGGCAAGTTCCTTTTAAGGGACAAATCTCTGCTCTTTCTGTTTTATTTCACAGAAATATTGCTAAGCTTCCTTATATTCACTGTTTTGTACAGGCTTTGGTTCGTATCAAAGCCTGTCATTAAATCAATCTCTCCTCCTTGGAGTCTTAATTTGGTTTTGAAGGCTTTACAGGCTCCTCTATTTGGGCCTATGCATTCTTTGGACATTAAAATACTTTCTTGGAAAGTGTTGTTCCTTTTGGCCATCTCTTCTGCTAGAAGAGTTTCTGAATTATCTGTTCTTTCTTGTGAATCTCCTTTTCTGATTTTTCCTCAGGATAAGGAAGTTTTGCGTACTTCATTTAAATTCTTACCTAAGGTTGTGAATTCTAACAACATTAATTGAGAAATTGTTGTCCCTTTCTTGTGTCCTAACCCTAAGAATTCTTTGGAGAAATCCTTACATTCTTTGGATGTGGTAAGAGTTTTGAAATCTTATGTTGAAGCTACTAAAGATTTCAGGAAGACTTCTAGTCTATTTGTTCTCTTTTCTGGTTCTAGGAAAGGTCAGAAGGCTTCTGCCGTTTCTTTGGCATTGTGGTTAAAGCTTTTGATTCATCAAGCTTATTTGGAGTCGGGTCAAGCCCCGCTTCAGAGAATTACAGCTCATTCTACTAGATCAGTCTCCACTTCGTGGGCTTTTAAGAATGAAACTTCAGTTGATCTGATTTGCAAAGCAGCAACTTGGTCTTCTTTGCATACATTTACTAAATTCTACCGTTTTTATGTATTTGCTTCTTCGGAAGCAGTCTTTGGTAGGAAAGTTCTTCAGGCAGCTGTTTCAGTTTGATTCTTCTGCTTATGTTTTAAGTTTTACTTTTCATTTATGAGAATAAACTTATATTTGGGTTGTGAATTAATTTTTTCAGAAAAAAATGGCTGTTTTATTGTATTTACTCCTTTCTTTATCACCCCACTACTTGGCTATTCATTAAACTGAATTGTGGGTGTGGTGAGGGGTGTATTTATAGGCATTTTGAGGTTTGGGAAACTTTGCCCCTCCTGGTAGGATTGTATATCCCATACGTCGCTAGCTCATTGTCTCCTGCCAATATGAAAGAAATTAATTTTTCAGGTAAGTTCTTATATAAATGATGTTATTACCAATTCCCCAGTTTTGCACAACAAACACTGTTCTATTATATTACCTCTGTGATTACCTTGTATCTAAGCCGCTGCAGACTGCCCCCTTAGCTAAGTGCTTTTTACAAACTTGCATTTTAGAGAATTCATGGTGTTTCCTGCATAACTCCACAGGAGTGAGCACAGTGTGATCAATATGGTACACATAATCTAGCACTGGCTGTGAAAAGCTTATAAAATGCCTTGAGATAAGAGGCGGCCTGCAGGGTCTTAGAAACGGAGAGGTTTAGAGGTTATATATAGACATATTGATATAACAATGCTGGTTGTGCAAAGCTGTGGACTGGGTTAAAAAGATGCTAAAAGTAGACTGTCCATTTCAAGATTACATGATTAAATAATTTAGTATTCAAAAGTTACACAATTGAACATTACATTTTGTATGCTGAGTATATAATTTCAGTATGTTGAGGTGTGTTAAACAGCAGACAATGTTTACATATTATCTAAATAAAATCTTTTTAAAATGTGCAGCACTGCATTTAATCACCAAATAGTGCAGTAGTAGTTGCTTCCCTTTACATTATAAACATTGTACCAGAACATGCTACTGCAGCGCGAGAATAGCTTTCCTCATACATTGCATGACAAATGAATGCACTAGCGTTGCACTCATACCCAAGTAAACACTGATGTTAAACTGAAATAGAGCCATACCAGCTCTGCACCTCCTTATCTAGCATTGATACATATACCCTTCCTCTTCGGCAACTCTTTAACTGGAAAACTGCACCATTTTGATATTAATTCATATTAATTGATTAATATGCATAATCTTTTTTAACAAGAATGTAAGTTCAAAAATGTTTAAAACTGTCATTTTGTTTGCAGGGTTTATTAAATCCAGAGATACTAAATGGTAATGTTAGATTTAATGATGTATTCAAAGCAAAACTAAAGTAATGGTGTAACTATGTTGGCACCTAGGTTTTTTATGTATCTCTTCTGCTGAGGGCAATTAAAGCTAGAAATAAAACAAGTTTTTTATATGCACACTTTCTGAGGCATTAGCTCCTACTAAGCCTGTGCAAGAGTTCAGTGTGAGCCTGTGATTTGCTGATGGCTGTCACATGATACAGGGGGGGGGGGGGTTAAGGACATTTTGATATGTCAGAAACAAAATCTGCTATTGCTTTGTATTTTTATCCTGCATTTGTTGATTATTCTTGTAGTTAAAGGGACAGTATACACCAATTTTCATATAACTTGCATGTAATAGACACATGTAATAGACACTACTAGAAAGAAGGATATACATGGATGCTTATACATAGGCCCCTATTTAAGAAAGTCTGGCGGACCTGATCTGACAGTGCGGATCAGGTCCACTAGATCTCGTTGAATTCGGCGAGCAATACGCTTGCCGTATTCAGCCTTGCACCAGAAGCTCACAAGAGCTGCTGGTGCAATGCCGCCCCCTGCAGACTCGCGGCCAATGGGCCGCCAGCAGGGGGTGTCAATCAACCGGCTCAGAGCAGGCGGACAGGTTATTGAGCAGCGGTCTTTGTGACCGCTGCTTCATAACTGCTGTTTCTTGAGAGCCTGCAGGCTCGCCAGAAACACGGGGCATCAAGCTCCATTCGGAGCTTGATAGATAGGCCCCATAGTATAAAACGTACTTAGAAGCTCTCAGTCTAGCCCTGACTGTTGATAAGGTTAGACTGGGACACCTAATGAAAGGGGCTGGGAAAGCAGGAAGAGCAGATACTCTCCTCTTCCCTGCATATGAAAAGAGACAAACGCAAGAAAAAGGGAATCTGTATACCTGGGTCTACATCTGATACTTTGCGGCTTGGTTAGGAGTTTAAACATTAGCACAATGTTATTAAAAAAAAATAAGCAAAACTATACAATGTTACAAAAAACTCCCAGACGGGCTGTATAAATGAATCATGTGCAAAACATTTAGGCAAATAAATATCTAGTGTACAATGTCCCTTTAATGTAGTTCCAAATGCTGTGTGTAATGTCATGTAATTTGTGACATAGAATGACTTTTTATGGCATCAAATAAATAAAAAAAAAAACACTAAATCCCAAACTGAGTTTTGGATTTGTAAATGTCTTTTTAGCCTTATGTCCCTTTAACCCCAGCAACTAACTTATAGAATGTGGCACATGTAACTTATCCAATGAAATACAAGGTGTTCATAGGAATTATGAATATCCAAATAAATGCTGACTATTACAATTAAATGGGCTTAAACTCAAAATAGAATTCCCTATAAAACATTTAAAGGGACGTGAGACACAATTTTTCTCATGATTCAGACAGAGCATATCATTTTAAACAACTTTACAATTTACTTCTTTAAAATGTATTTTGTTCTCTATCCTTTGTTGAAGGAGCAGCAGTGCACTACTGGAAGCTAGCTGAGCACATCTGGTGAGCCAATGACAAGAAGCATATATGTGCAGCCTCCAATCACCAGCTAGCTTCTAGTAGTGCATTGCTGCTCATGTGCCTACCTAGGTATGCTTTTTAACAAAGAATATCAATGGAACTAAGCAAATTAAATAAGAGGTCAATAGGAAAGTAGTTTAACCTTGCATGGTCTTTTTAACCCCTTAAGTCATAAGGACGTAAGTACTACATCACAGGGTACTTTGCCACCTTGTTGATTTAGTACCTACGTCCAACCTTCTGGCTCATGCTATGGTACTCACTGTGGGCTTTGACAGTAAAGACTGCAGCCAGAGGCAGAAGGTATCTGTCTTTTCATTCTTCCTTTACAATATGAAGTCAGATCACCAATACACATAGGTGAGGGAGGGGGCTCTATCAACAATTGCTTAGTGGGGGGGGGTGACTACACTAAAGAAACAGTAAGAAAAATGCTAAAAGCTTGGTACTTGCAGACAGCTGCCAGTACTTAATATGGCTGCTAATTGTTAGAGGGTTAGAGAGCTGTTTGGGAGGGTTGATTAAGGTTTCCTACATTAAAAAAATAAAAAATAAAAAATGCCCTAAAACTGCATACTGGCACACTGTCTGCCAGTACCTATGATGATGTTGGTACACAGCTGCATAAAAGGGGATCCCAGAGAGGCTTTTCAAGGGTGTGGGTAAAAGCCAGATCCATGCCTAATTTAGACAGATACATACAAATGTAAGTGTTTTCCACATAAACACATCCAGACACTTCTGTATCCAACAACTTTTTACTGCAAAATATTTGAGTCCTTTCAGAACCAGCACTTTTTTACAGAAAAATAGCCGGATCCTGCCGGATCCATGCCTAATTTACACAAATACACACAAATTTAATTGTTTTCCACTCAAACACATCCAGACACTTCTGTATCCAACAACATTTTACTGCAAAACATTTGAGTCCTTTCAGAACCAACACTTTTTACAGAAAAAACGACGTATCCTGCCGGATCCATGCCTAATTTAGGCAGATATACACAAATGTAAGTATTTTCCACACAAATACATCCAGATACTTGTGGATCCAGCAATATTTTACAAAAAAACATCTGGTCCCTTTAAGAAACAACACTTTTTTACACAAAAACAGCCGGATCCTGCCGGATCCATGTCTAATTTAGACAGATATACACAAATGTAAGTGTTTTCCACACAAATACCTCCAGATACTTCTGATCCATCACTATTTTACACAAAACCATCTGGGTCCTTTCACAACAAACACATTTTTTTCCACACAAAAATAATCTGATCCTGCCATATCCATGTCTTATTTTTTTTACAAAAAAACAGCAAAACTGTTGGTTCTAAAAGGACCCAAATGTTTTTGAGTAAAATGTTGGATACAGAAGTGTCTGAATGTGTTTGTGTGGAAAACACTTACATTTGTGTGTATCTGTCGAAATTAGGGATGGATCCGGCAGGAACCGGCTGTTTTTCTGTAAAAAAGTGTTGGTTCTGAAAGGACCCAAATGTTTTGCAGTAAAATTTTGTTGGATACAGAAGTGTGTAGATGTGTTTGTATGGAAAACACTTACATTTGTGTGTATTTGTCTAAATTAGGCATGGATCCGGTAGGATCCGGCTGTTTTTCTGTAAAAAGTGCTGGTTCTGAAAGGACCCAAATGTTTTGCAGTAAAATGTTGTTGGATACAGAAGTGTATCACACACCCCTTTTACAACGATTTGTGTTATGACTGCACACGCGGTATGTAAATAATTTCAGTGAGAAAACTCAAAGTTTGTGAAAAGTTAACATTTCTTTTTTAATATGGTTGCATTTGGCAGCAAGACAGTAATATGAAATATACCAAAATAGACCTAGATCAATACTTTGGGTTGTCTACTAAAAAAAAATATATATAGTTTTGATAAGTAAGTTTAAAAAGACCAGAGCTATATTTCAGTTTGAATAAAGATATGGCAAAAATGCTAAAAAAAATCTCTTGCAAGTTTTTCTCTAAAATGACCAGTCCTGAAGGATTACTAAAGATTGCTAAACAAATGCATTTCAGCACTTTGACAACATTCTTTTGCTAATTGTTACATCTGCAACTAACCTAATATGCTTCACAAACTTTTGTGTGTGTCTTGGTTTTCTGTACATTTGGCTTGGAAGTCCTCTGTGTGCATCACTGCTATGTAGAACGAATATTATAAAATAAATGACAGCTCACCGGTTTTCCGAAGGGCACTCAGAATCGATTGCAGATGTGCTTTCAAAGGTGGGGGAGGGAATATACTGGAATAGAGCTCAGCTGCTGGATTAGTGAAGGTTGTAACCTTCAGCTTCTCACGACTCTTATTGTAGCCTTTTATATTTGTGCTTAAGGTTTTTAAGAGAAACTACATGAAAATACATTATCCCCTTCTGACCATCTCATTATGGGGCACAGGCTTGGCTGCCTAATTATTTTATTTGTTCAAACTTATTCAATTTATTAAAAGAAAAAAAATAAACAGCTTTTGTTATTATTGATTTTAACTAACATAAGTAAAGGGTGAGTGTGAAATATCTGTATAAACATTTTGCTTTTTAACAAATTACAAAGAAGAGTGTAGAAAGAATGACCTTCTGTAAACAAGGGGTTAACCACACGTAAGCTGAAAGTTGTGTGCGCTACTAACTTTAAGTCATGTGATGCTATTTGTCTATTATTTGTAAATATCCTTGTTAGTTATTTACATTTTTATTTTTAACCCTTTTGCGACAGGGTTAAAGTGTCTTCAGGACAGCCGTTAGCTATGACGTTCTATTCTTTAAAGCCCAGTGTAATTATGACGGAATAGAACGGCATTAAAAGGTTAAAGCCTGTTTTAAAGGGCCAGTAAATACAGTAGATGTGTATAATCAACAAATGTATGATAAAAGGACAATGCAATAGCACTTAGTCTAGATTTCAAAAGCACAAAGGAACAATCAAGGTTTTAGCGTAAGTGAAGGGAAAGAGCTGTTAACACTACTGCAGTAACTCTCAACAGTAACCACATTTAAACAAACATTTTTAAAAGTGCCCTAAAGTACTTGAAACGGCTTATAAAAGGTGCATAGCGTATAACTATATGTCTCCAAACGATGTGAATCATGTGCATATGTTCATATTAATAGCCGTGTGCTATCAAGGTGTCCACTGTCCTCACCTCAGCTGTAACAGCTGATTCCATTAGTCAAGCCCATTCTAAACAGTGCAAGCACAGTGCCAGTAACAATATTCTACAACCCAGTTAATTGGTAGATACATTCACATTTCACCCAGGGAGGGTTGTGGATCCCAAAAGGAGCAGCACACTGTAGACTAGGGGATTAGTGCATACAATCTGGGAGGCCTGTGACATTTCCCACTGGGAACATATCTTTTACTGCCTGGCTGATACCTCCTTCTCCATCTAACCCTCTGCCTGACAAGGCAGTGCGGAGAGGAAAAAGTTATATGATCAGTTAGAGAAGCCCTCTCAATGACAAGTAGATCAGCATTTCTGTATTCACCTCACTACATCAGGAGGCAAACAAATGGCTGAGGAGGATACAGGGTAGTGGGAGGGATTTAAAGCTCTGGTATGTTGGGGGTGGTCGGAGGGGGAGGGATTCAATACTTAGAGACAGTGAACTCCAAAAAATTTAATTTTAAAAATATAGATAATTCCTTTATTACCCATCATCCCCCAGTTTTACATAACCAACATGGTTATATTAATATACTTGTTACCTCTGTGTCCTTTTGCAACTGCATATGACACATCTTTGGCATGGAGAAAGATATTCCCTGAAATGGGTTTTCTATAAACATCTGAATACATAATACCATTATTGGAGCCCCTTAAAGTGACAGCCAAAAGTTAAAGGAAGGTCTGACTGTTACATTCAAAAGTGAGCTTCATTTATCAAGTCATTGATAGCAGTCACTTGCTCTTGGTCTCCCCTCCAGGGGCGCGATCCGATACAGATCGTAGTTTGCGGCGCAAGCGAGGGAACCCGCGTCGCCCGCAGTTTCAGCTCGCAACTCGAGCTATCCCATATACGCCGCCGTCAGATGCTAAAGTGCCGTAAGTCGGATAAACCAGAAATCTGCGCAAGTACAAATTTCTGGCGTCGCCAGTGACTTACGGCACGTTAGAAACTGCCGGCACCTACAAAACCTGACTACAGTCTAAATCACCCGCACTGTCTAACACGCCTCCCTAACATAGCCCGACACGTCTAACACGCCTCCCTAACATAGTCCGCACGTCTAACCCTCTATCCGCTATCCCCCCTCACTATCCTAACAATAAAATATGTATTAACCCCTAAACCGCCGCTCCCGGAGCCCATCGCTACCTAATAAAGTTATTAACCCCTAAACCGCCGCCAGCTATATTAAATCTATAACCCCCTAAAGTGAGCCCCTAACACCGCCGCCATCTACCTTATCTACCCCCTAAAGTGAGCCCCTACCCCGCCGCTATCTATTTTAAAATTATTAACCCCTAATCTAATCCCCCTACCCCGCTGCCATCTATATTAAATTATTTAAACCCTAAAATACTAAACTATCCCTACCACTAAACCTAAGTCTAACCCTACAAATAGCCCTGAAAAGGGCTTTTTGCGTGGCATTGCCCCAAAGTAACAGCTCTTTTGCCAGCCCTTAAAAGGGCTTTTGGCGGGGCTTTGTCACAAAGTAACAGCTCTTTTGCCAGCCCTTAAAAGGGCTTTTGGCGGGGCTTTGTCACAAAGTAAACTGCTCTTTTGCCTACAAATCTACATCCCCCTACACCGCGGCCACCTATAATAAATGTATTAACCCCTAATCTAATCCCCCTACACCGCCGCCAGCTATATTAACTATATTAACCCTAATTATATTAGGGTTAATATAGTTAATATAGTTATTATATTATATATATTAACTATATTAACCCTAATTATATTAGGGTTAATATAGTTAATATCGTTATTATATTATATATATATATATATATATATATATATAAAGTATAATAACCCTATCTAACTAAACTCTTATTAAAATAAATCTAATATTAATATTATTAATTAAAATATTCCTATTTAAATCTAAATACTTACCTATAAAATAAACCCTAAGATAGCTACAATATAATTAATAATTACATTGTGGCTATGTTAGGGTTTATATTTATTTTACAGGTAAATTGTTAATTATTTTAACTAGGTATAATAGCTATTAAATAGTTATTACCTATTTAATAGCTACCTAGTTAAAATAATTACCCAATTACCTGTAAAATAAATCCTAACCTAAGTTACAAATACACCTACACTATCAATAAATTAAATAAACTACAAATATCTATCTAAAAATACAATTAAATAAACTAAACTAAATTACAAAAACAAACAAACACTAAATTACAAAAAATAAAAAAAAGATTACAAGATTTTTAAGCTAATTACACCTATTCTAAGCCCCCTAATAAAATAATAAACCCCCAAAATAAAAAAATTCCCTACCCTATTCTAAATTAAAAGTAGTTCAAAGTTCTTTTACCTTACCAGCCCTTAAAAGGGCCTTTTGTGGGGGCATGCCCCAAAGAAAACTGCTCTTTTGCCTGAAAAAAACCCCACAATACCACCCCCCAACATTACAACCCACCACCCACATACCCCTAATCTAACCCAAACCCCCCTTAAATAAACCTAACACTACCCCCCTGAAGATCTCCCTACCTTGTATTCACCCCGCCGGGCAGAACTCTTCATCCGATCTGGGAGATGTCCAATCAAGCGGCAAAGAAGAATTCTTCGAACCAATCAGCCAATCAGATTGAACTTGAATCTGATTGGCTGATTCAATCAGCCAATCAGATTTTTCTACCTTAATTCCAATTGGCTGATAGAATACTATCAGCCAATCGGAATTCGACGGACGCCATCTTGGATGACGTCATTTAAAGGTACCTCATTCGTCGTTCAGTCGTCGGCCGGGATGGATGCTCCGCGTCGGTGGAGCGATGAAGGAAGATTGAAGATGCCGCTTCATGGAAGATGCTGCCCGATGGAAGAAGACGTTGCTGCCGCTTGGAGAAAGACATCGCGGGGACGAAGAATTCTTCTTTGCCGCTTGATTGGACATCGCCCGGATCGGATGAAGAGTTCTGCCCGGCGGGGTGAATACAAGGTAGGGAGATCTTCAGGGGGGTAGTGTTAGGTTTATTTAAGGGGGGTTTGGGTTAGATTAGGGGTATGTGGGTGGTGGGTTGTTATGTTGGGGGGTGGTATTGTGTTTTTTTTTTCAGGCAAAAGATCAGTTTTCTTTGGGGCATGCCCCCACAAAAGGCCCTTTTAAGGGCTGGTAAGGTAAAAGAGCTTTGAACTATTTTTAATTTAGAATAGGGTAGGGAATTTTTTTATTTTGGGGGTTTATTATTTTATTAGGGGGCTTAAAATAGGTGTAATTAGCTTAAAAATCTTGTAATCTTTTTTTTATTTTTTGTAATTTAGTGTTTGTTTTTTTGTGTAATTTAGTTTAGTTTATTTAATTGTATTTTTAGATAGATATTTGTAGTTTATTTAATGTATTGATAGTGTAGGTGTATTTGTAACTTAGGTTAGGATTTATTTTACAGGTAATTGGGTAATTATTTTAACTAGGTAGCTATTAAATAGGTAATAACTATTTAATAGCTATTATACCTAGTTAAAATAATTAACAATTTACCTGTAAAATAAATATAAACCCTAACATAGCTACAATGTAATTATTAATTATATTGTAGCTATCTTAGGGTTTATTTTATAGTTAAGTATTTAGATTTAAATAGGAATATTTTAGTTTATAATATAAATTAGATTTATTTAATAAGAATTTAGTTAGGGGTGTTAGGGTTAGATAGTTAATATAGTTAATATAAATACTATAGTAACTATATTAACTATATTAACCCTAATATAATTAGGGTTAATATAGTTAATATATATATAATGTAATAACTATATTAACTATAATATACTTAGGGTTAATATAGATAATATAGCTGGCGGCGGGGTAGGTAGATTAAATTAGGGGTTAATAATTTTAATATAGATGGCGGCGGTGTAAGGGGCTTATATTAGGGGTTAATACCATTAATATAGGTGCGGCGGTGTAGGGAGGGCAGGTTATAGAGCAAAAGAGCTGTTATCTTTGGGGCAAAGCCCTGCAAAAGGCCCTTTTAAGGGCTGGTAATAGAGTTTATTACTTTATGGATATTAGATTAGGGGTTACTAATATTAATATAGCTGGCGGCGGTGTAAGGGGTCAGATTAGGGGATAGATCAGGTAGATGGCGGCGGTTTTAGGGGCTCACAGTAGGGGGTTAGTTTATGTAGATGGCGGCGGTTTAGGGGATAAATACTTTATTAGGGATTGCGGCGGGGGATCGCGGTTGACAGTTAGATAGACATTGCGCATGCGTTAGGTGTTAGTTTTATTTAGCAGCTAGTTTAGAGAGTTACGGGGCTCCAACAGTCAGCGTAAGGCTTCTTACGGCTGCTTTTTGTGGCAAGGTGAAAATGGAGTAAGATTTCTCCATTTTCGCCACGTAAGTCCTTACGCTGTATATTGGATACCAAACTGTGCGGGTTTGGTATACCTGCCTATGGCCCAAAAAACTACGGGCAACGGCAGAAATATACGCGCGTAACTTCTAGGTTACGCCGTATATAGGATACCAAACCCGCGCAAATATTGGCGTCGCCAGCTTTTGCGGGCGACGATTTTTATCGGATCGACCCCCAAATCAACAACATATCCTCTATGTAGTGTGTGGGAGTTTTCCTTGTCAGCCAGTGAGCTCCTATCTCATGGACAATTTTGCACAAAACAGACTCTTCCAGTAACATAAAATAATTTTGCCTCAATGTGTTCTTAATGACTTGTCTTACCAGCTGCATAGTATTAAAGAGGCATTAAATAGTAAATAAATGCTAGTTATGATGTATTCAAAGTAAATAGAATAATATATAGATGTATTGCTTTTTTATTATTATTAAGTCAGTTTAACTACTGAAGAATTAAGCATAAAGTTGTTTTTTTTATAAAGTACTTTAGTTTCTTAAATGTAATAGGTGCTGCAATGTTGAAACCTAAGTTTCACTTTATCTCATCTGTGGAGGACAATTTGGAACAGAAAAGTGTGCAAACAATGGTTAAAGTAACTATTTAATAGGTTTTAAAGTCTCTAAATTCTACACAGACATTGATAGCACACTTTATGTATACCTAATTGTCCTCAACAGAGATTAGATAAGAGAAAAACCTAGGTTTCAACATGGCAGCATATTATTTTATAGAATCTTAAGGTAATAGGAAAATCCACAACTTTTAGGCTTAAATTACAAGAAAAGGGAGGCAAAATAAATAATAAAAGTGCATTGCAAAATTGTTTTAATGCACATAATTAAACATTTTATATTACAATCTCAAAGTGTATTGAATGAGATTTATTGGAAATTACACTGATTAGTTCTTCCAAATGAAATTGCTGGTTTTAAAGCGGCATGAAACAACATTTTTATTTCATGATTCAGATAGAGCATATATTTTTAAACAACTTTCAATTTACTTTATCAATTTTATTGAAGGAGCAGTAATGCAATGCTGGGAGCTAGCTGAACACATTGGTAATCTAATAGCAAGAGGCATATACAAGCAGTCACCAATCGGCAGCTATCTCCCAGCTCCTGAGCCACCTAGGTATGATTTTCAACAAAGAATACCAAAAGAAAAAAGCTTATTAGATAATGGAAGTAAATTGGAAAGTTTTTAAAAATTGTATGCTCTATCCGAATTGTGAATTAAATTTCTTTGTTTCATGTCCCTTTAAATTAAAACCACCACCCATTATAAAAAAAATCAAATTTAATTTGTAATAAACTGGAGCAATTCAAAATACAAAAATAAAGGAGCAAAATAAAGGACCAATTTCCAATACATTTAATAGTCTGCAACTGCATCATTATTCCTTTTACCATCTTTTAAGTCTGCAAATTGTGAGTTTCTAATTCTGAGGTGTTTACGGTCCCTTTAATGGGAAGCTCATCTTGCAGTAGTAAACTTTTAAAGTCATGCAAAACGTGTTTAAATTATGCTCTTTTAGATACATGATAGAAATCTGGGGAGTAAAATGTCCATTCTTGGGTGGCCTAAAGAACATCCCTTGCTGTGTACTGTAAACTAATTCATTTATTCTTTCAGACCTGCTTAATACATCATTCTTCATATACAGCGTGTACCTGCAGGACAAATTAAATCATTTTCACTAAGTCAACATTGAAGTTTCATGATTCAGATAGAGCAGCAATTTTAAGCAACTTTCCAATTTACTTCCATTAACAAAAAGTGCACAGTCTTTTTTCATATTTACACAACTACTACTGAGCATGTGCAAAAACTAACAGAATATATGTATATGTATTTGTGATTGGCTGATGGCTGTCACATGATACAGGGGGAATGGAAATAGACAACTGAAATATTTCAGAAACAAATCTACTACTGAGCATGTGCAAGAACTAACAGAATATATGTATTTGTGATTGGCTGATGGCTGTCACATGATACAGGGGGAATGGAAATAGACAACTGAAATATTTCAGAAACAAATCTACTACTCATTTGGCTTTAGTGCTCACCTTTAGCACAGGTGCCCTAAGGGTTAACCTTTTTAGCACACCTTCCTATCTTACTCCTTACTTGTTCCTGTGGTGCTACAATCATCTCAGCTTGTTGGGAGAAGCTTTCAGGACCAGTGGAGGCGGTGAGATATTATGGTCATATCAGCACGTTTTCTCAAATTGGGGTACAAATGTATTTAACCTTTTGTTTGCAGTTTCACGTAGTCTCTATTTTTATTACAGTTATTTCATCTCCTGTGTTACAGTAGTTTATTAAAGGGATAGTTTAGTCAAAATTAAACTTTCATGATTCAGATAGAGCATGCAATTTTAAGGAACTTTCTAATTTACTCCAATTATCATTATTTTTGGTTCAGCACCTGGGTAGCGATTGCTGATTGGTGGCTACATTCAGACACCAATCAACAAGCGCTTCCCAGTTGCTGAACCAAAAATGGTCCATCTCCTAAGCTTACATTCTTGCTTTTTTCAAATAAAGATACCAAGAGAATGACAAAAATTGATGAGTAAATTAGAAAGTTGCTTAAAATTGCCTGCTCTATCTGAGTCACAAAAGTTTAATTAAAGTGCCATAAAATAGGTTGAGATCTGTGCATATCCTAAAAGGGCTAATTAAGTAAAAATAGTTTGCATAAAAAAATTGTTTAAAAATTGTTGGGAAGTATTTTAAACAAATTTTAAAAAATAAGCCATGCTGTTTGGACACTGCGCTCCACCGCTCTTATCAGTGTTTAGACACATGCTTTGTATTTCAACTGAGTTCACAGCTTCTAGGCATGCTCCAGCAGATAATCCCTATTAATTTGTGCATTTTACCAAAACAACAATGGATATAGCTACAGCCATAAAAGGAATTGTGTGGGGGGAGTTAGAGCTGTACAATTCAGAAACTTAAAAGAAAGGGTTAATGGCGAGTCACTGCAGTATATATTTGCAGGTAAAGTAATTAATTTACATATTATTATATTTTGTCTCTATCTCAACTTGTTTTATGTCCCTTTAAGGCTGCCGCAAGCATTGCACATACATGGGGGAAGCCAGACGGCTGACCAGTATTTACAGTATCTCCCAAAAGTGAGTACACCTCTCACATTTTTGTAAATATATTATTTTATCGTTTCATGTGACTGAAGAACACTGAAGAAATGACACTTTGCTACAATGTAAAGTAGTGAGTGTACAGCCTGTATACCAGTGTAAATTTGCTGTGCCCTCAAAAAAACTCAACGCACAGTGATTAATGTCTAAACCATTGGCAACACAAGTGAGTACATCCCTAAGTGGAAATGTAGTTCACAAGAGTTTCATAGGTTGCCACTGAAGTCCTCTTCCACTTCTCCATGGCAACATCACGGAGCTGGTGGATGTTAGAGACCTTTGCGCTCCCCCACCTTCCATTTAAGGATGCCCCACAGATGCTCAATAGGGTTTAGGTCTGGAGACATGCTTGGCCAGTGCATCACCTTTACCCTCAGCTTCTTTAGCAAGGCAGTGGTCGTCTTGGAGGTGTGTTTGGGGTCATTATCATGTTGGAATACAGCCTTGCGGCTCAGTCTCCAAAAGGAGGGGATATGCTCTGCTTCAGTATGTCACAGTACATGTTGGCATTCATGGTTCCCTCAATAAGAACTGTAGCTCCTCAGTGCTGGAAGCACTCATGCAGGCCCAGACCATGACACTCCCACCACCATACTTGACTGTAGGCAAGACACACTTGTCTTTGTACTCCTCACCTGGTTGCCGCCACACACGCTTGACACCATCTGAATCAAATAAGTTTATATTGGTCTCATCGGACCACAGGACATGGTTCCAGTAATCCATGACCTTAGTCTGCTTGTCTTCAGCAAACTCCGGGCTTTCTTGTGCATCATCTTTAGAAGAGGCTTCCTTCTGGGATGACAGCCATGCAGACCAATTTGATGCAGTGTGCGGCATATGATCTAAGCACTGACAGGCTGACCCCCCACACCCCTTCAACCTCTGCAGCAATGCTGGCAGCACTCATACGTATATTTCCCAAAGACAACCTCTGGATATGACTCTGAGCACAAGCACTCAACTTCTTTGGTCGACCATGGCGAGGCCTGTTCTGAGTGGAACCTGTCCTGTGAAACCGCTGTATAGTCTTACCCACTGTGCTGCAGCTCAGTTTCAGGGTCTTGGCAATCTTCTTATAGCCTAGGCCATCTTTATGTAGAGCAACAATTCTTTTTTTCAGATTCTCAGAGAGTTCTTTGCCATGAGGTGCCATGTTGAACTTCCAGTGACCAGTATGAGAGAGTGTGAGAGCGATAACACCAAATTTAACACACCTGCTCCCCATTGACACCTAAGACCTTGTAACACTAATGAGTCACATGACACCGGGGAGGGAAAATGGCTAATTGGGCCCAATTTGCACATTTCCACTTAGGGGTATTCTCACTTTTGTTGCCAACGGTTTAGACATTAATGGCTGTGTGTTGAGTTATTTTGAAAGGACAGCAAATTTGCACTGTTATACAGGCTGTACAATCACTACTTTACATTGTAGCAAAGTGTCATTTCTTCAGAGTTGTCACATGAAAAAATATAATAAAATAATTACAAAAATTTGAGGGGTGTACTCACTTTTGTGAGATACTGTATAATAGGCAGAAACAGACACCCTTCTATGGAGGGCAGCTGTAGGCACATGCTTACTCTACAATATTATATATCAGGCCCTGGTACCCCTGATCAGCTATGTACAATATGTGCTGAGTTTGTGGCTAACTCTAAACACTCTGGCCTAGATTTGGAGTTTGGCGTTAGCCGTGAAAACCAGCGTTAGAGGCTCCTAACGCTGGTTTTAGGCTACCGCCGGTATTTGGAGTCACTCAAAATAGGGTCTAACGCTCACTTTTCAGCCGCGACTTTTCCATACCGCAGATCCCCTTACGTCAATTGCGTATCCTATCTTTTCAATGGGATCTTTCTAACTCCGGTATTTAGAGTCGTTTCTGAAGTGAGCGTTAGACATCTAACGACAAAACTCCAGCCGCAGGAAAAAAGTCAGTAGTTAAGAGCTTTCTGGGCTAACGCAGGTTTCTAAAGCTCTTAACTACTGTACTCTAAAGTACACTAACACCCATAAACTACCTATGTACCCCTAAACCGAGGTCCCCCCACATCGCCGACACTCAAATAATTTTTTTTAACCCCTAATCTGCCGACCGCCACCTACGTTATCCTTATGTACCCCTAATCTGCTGCCCCTAACACCGCCGACCCCTGTATTATATTTATTAACCACTAATCTGCCCCCTCAACGTCGCCTCCACCTGCCTACACTTATTAACCCCTAATCTGCCGACCGCAAAGCGCCGCCACCTACGTTATCCTTATGTACCCCTAATCTGCTGCCCCTAACACCGCCGACCCCTATATTATACTTATTAACCCCTAATCTGCCCCCCTCAACGTCGCCTCCACCTGCCTACACTTATTAACCCCTAATCTGCCGACCGGACCTGAGCGCTACTATAATAAAGTTATTAACCCCTAATCCGCCTCACTAACCCTATAATAAATAGTATTAACCCCTAATCTGCCCTCCCTAACATCGCCAACACCTAACTTCAATTATTAACCCCTAATCTGCCGACTGGAGCTCACCGCTACTCTAATAAATGTATTAACCCCTAAAGCTAAGTCTAACCCTAACACTAACACCCCCCTAAGTTAAATATAATTTACATCTAACGAAATTAATTCTCTCTTATTAAATAAATTATTCCTATTTAAAGCTAAATACTTACCTGTAAAATAAATCCTAATATAGCTACAATATAAATTATAATTATATTATAGCTATTTTAGGATTAATATTTATTTGACAGGCAACTTTGTAATTATTTTAACCAGGTACAATAGCTATTAAATAGTTAAGAACTATTTAATAGCTACCTAGTTAAAATAATTACAAAATTACCTGTAAAATAAATCCTAACCTAAGTTACAATTAAACCTAACACTACACTATCAATAAATTAATTAAATACAATTCCTACAAATAAATACAATTAAATAAACTAGCTAAAGTACAAAAAATAAAAAAGAACTAAGTTACAAAAAATAAAAAAATATTTACAAACATAAGAAAAATATTACAACAATTTTAAACTAATTACACCTACTCTAAGCCCCCTAATAAAATAACAAAGACCCCCAAAATAAAAAATGCCCTACCCTATTCTAAATTACTAAAGTTCAAAGCTCTTTTACCTTACCAGCCCTCAACAGGGCCCTTTGCGGGGCATGCCCCAAGAAGTTCAGCTCTTTTGCCTGTAAAAAAAAAACATACAATACCCCCCCCCCAACATTACAACCCACCACCCACATAACCCTAATCTAACCCAAACCCCCCTTAAATAAACCTAACACTAAGCCCCTGAAGATCTTCCTACCTTATCTTCACCCTGCCAGGTTCACCGATCCGTCCTGAAGAGCTCCTCCGATGTCCTGATCCAAGCCCAAGCGGGGGGCTGAAGAGGTCCATGATCCGGCTGAAGTCTTCATCCAAGCGGGAGCTGAAGAGGTCCATGATCCGGATGAAGTCTTCATCCAAGCGGGAGCTGAAGAGGTCCATGATCCGGATGAAGTCTTCTATCAAAGGCATCTTCAATCTTCTTTCTTCCGGATCCATCTTGCAGACCTCCGACGCAGAACATCCTCTTCTCCCGACGCCTACTAGCCGAATGACGGTTCCTTTAGGGGACGTCATCCAAGATGGCGTCCCTCGAATTCCGATTGGCTGATAGGATTCTATCAGCCAATCGGAATTAAGGTAGGAATATTCTGATTGGCTGATGGAATCAGCCAATCAGAATCAAGTTCAATCCGATTGGCTGATCCAATCAGCCAATCAGATTGAGCTCGCATTCTATTGGCTGATCGGAACAGCCAATAGAATGCAAACTCAATCTGATTGGCTGATTGGATCAGTCAATCTGATTGAACTTGATTCTGATTGGCTGATTCCATCAGCCAATCAGAATATTCCTACCTTAATTCCGATTGGCTGATAGAATCCTATCAGCCAATCGGAATTCGAGGGACGCCATCTTGGATGACGTCCCTTAAAGGAACCGTCATTCGGCTAGTAGGCGTCGGGAGAAGAGGATGTTCCGCGTCGGAGGTCTGCAAGATGGATCCGGAAGAAAGAAGATTGAAGATGCCGTTGATAGAAGACTTCATCCGGATCATGGACCTCTTCAGCTCCCGCTTGGATGAAGACTTCATCCGGATCATGGACCTCTTCAGCTCCCGCTTGGATGAAGACTTCAGCCGGATCATGGACCTCTTCAGCCCCCCGCTTGGGCTTGGATCAGGACATCGGAGGAGCTCTTCAGGACGGATCGGTGAACCTGGCAGGGTGAAGATAAGGTAGGAAGATCTTCAGGGGCTTAGTGTTAGGTTTATTTAAGGGGGGTTTGGGTTAGATTAGGGGTTTGTGGGTGGTGGGTTGTAATGTTGGAGGGGGGGTATTGTATGTTTTTTTTTTACAGGCAAAAGAGCTGAACTTCTTGGGGCATGCCCCGCAAAGGGCCCTGTTCAGGGCTGGTAAGGTAAAAGAGCTTTGAACTTTAGTAATTTAGAATAGGGTAGGGCATTTTTTATTTTGGGGGTCTTTGTTATTTTATTAGGGGGCTTAGAGTAGGTGTAATTAGTTTAAAATTGTTGTAATATTTTTCTTATGTTTGTAAATATTTTTTTATTTTTTGTAACTTAGTTCTTTTTTATTTTTTTGTACTTTAGCTAGTTTATTTAATCGTATTTATTTGTAGGAATTGTATTTAATTAATTTATTGATAGTGTAGTGCTAGGTTAATTATAGGTAATTGTAGGTAGTTTATTTAATTAATTTATTGATAGTGTAGTGTTAGGTTTAATTGTAACTTAGGTTAGGATTTATTTTACAGGTAATTTTGTAATTATTTTAACTATTTTAGCTATTAAATAGTTCTTAACTATTTAATAGCTATTGTACCTGGTTAAAATAAATACAAAGTTACCTGTAAAATAAATATTAATCCTAAAATAGCTATAATATAATTATAATTTATATTGTAGCTATATTAGGATTTATTTTACAGGTAAGTATTTAGCTTTAAATAGGAATAATTTATTTAATAAGAGAGAATTAATTTCGTTAGATGTAAATTATATTTAACTTAGGGGGTGTTAGTGTTAGGGTTAGACTTAGCTTTAGGGGTTAATACATTTATTAGAATAGCGGTGAGCTCCAGTTGGCAGATTAGGGGTTAATAATTGAAGTTAGGTGTCGGCGATGTTAGGGAGGGCAGATTAGGGGTTAATACTATTTATTATAGGGTTATTGAGGCGGATTAGGGGTTAATAACTTTATTATAGTAGCGCTCAGGTCCGGTCGGCAGATTAGGGGTTAATAAGTGTAGGCAGGTGGAGGCGACGTTGTGGGGGGCAGATTAGGGGTTAATAAATATAATATAAGGGTCGGCGATGTTAGGGCAGCAGATTAGGGGTACATATGGATAATGTAAGTAGCGGCGGTTTACGGAGCGGCAGATTAGGGGTTAATAATAATATGCAGGGGTCAGCGATAGCGGGGGCGGCAGATTAGGGGTTAATAAGTGTAAGGTTAGGGGTGTTTAGACTCGGGGTACATGTTAGGGTGTTAGGTGCAGACGTAGGAAGTGTTTCCGCATAGCAAACAATGGGGCTGCGTTAGCAGCTGAACGCGGCTTTTTTGCAGGTGTTAGGTTTTTTTTCAGCTCAAACAGCCCCATTGTTTCCTATGGGAGAATCGTGCACGAGCACGTTTTTGAGGCTGGCCGCTTGCGTAAGCAACTCTGGTATCGAGAGTTGAAGCTGCGTTAAAAATGCTCTACGCTCCTTTTTTGGAGCCTAACGCAGCCTTTATGTGGACTCTCAATACCAGAGTTATTTTTATGGTGCGGCCAGAAAAAAGCCGGCGTTAGTTTTTCGGGTCGTTACCGACAAAACTCCAAATCTAGCCGTCTGTTATTAAAGGGACAGTATACACTAATTTTCATATAACTGCATGTAATAGACACTACTATAAAGAATAATATGCACAGAAACTGATCTAAAAATCCAGTATAAAACTGTTTAAAAACTTACTTATAAGCACCCAGTTTAACTCTCTGTTAAATAGGTATCTGGAACACCCACTGCAAGTGGGGGGAAAAGCAGACCCCCCCCCCCCTTCCTCTGCATATGAAAAGACCCTTTACACAAACAGGAGCAAGCTGGAGTAAGTATACATCAGTATTCTCCTAAAAGTCTGAAAACCAGAGCAATGTTATTTAAAAATAAGAAAAACTATACATTTAAAAAAAAAAAAGCCTGTATGGGCTATATAAATGGATCATCTACAAAACATTTATGCAACGAAAAATCTAGTGTATAATGTCCCTTTAATGATGTGTTAGCTATTATGCTTCCAGCTGTTAAGTGCAGATGCATGGCAAGGATTGGTCTTTGGGTCATCAGGGACTTCCTTAAAGGGACACAACCCAAATTTGTTCATTTGTAATTCTGAAAGAGCATGCAGTTTTAATCAACTTTCTAATTTACTCCTATTATCATTTTTTCTTCGTTCTCTTGCTATCATTTTTTTATTGGGGATGAATTTATCCACCAATCAGCAAAGACAACCCAGGTTGTTCACCAAAAATGGGCCGGCATCTAAACTTACATTCTTGCATTTCAAATAAAGATACCAAGAGAATGAAGATAATTTGATAATAGGAGTAAATTCCAAATTTGATTGAAATTTCATGCTCAATCTGAATCACGAAATTAAATTTTTGGGTACAGTGTCCCTTTAAGTCTCCATAGATGATATGGGTGTTTATGACTCTGAGGATTTTTCCTCTGAGGATGGACTTACTGCGTCTCAGGACCATTCTGCTGTAGCAGAAGATGTATCCTTTAATTTCAGGATTGAGCAAATCCATGCTTAGGCGCTGTGTGAAGATGTTGTCTGAAGAAAATCAAGTTATTAATCCTTTAATGGGTACTTTTCCCTGCAAGCAA
The DNA here is from genome assembly GCF_027579735.1 of Bombina bombina. Classification (NCBI taxonomy): domain Eukaryota; kingdom Metazoa; phylum Chordata; class Amphibia; order Anura; family Bombinatoridae; genus Bombina; species Bombina bombina. The sequence goes on from NC_069500.1 coordinate 247,823,006, forward strand.
GGATTGGGGGTATGCTGTGTCCATGCAGTCCTCTTTAGTAAGAGAAATGATGGCTTTTAACAGTTGGAAGACAGCGAGGTAGTCCTTGCTTACCTTCCAACATGTATGCTACCCCTTTATAGAAAACTAGGGTTGGGTACTCTGTTTTTCTGTCTACAGGTTTCTGTCAGAGGTCGGCTTAGTCTGTCATACCTGTTGCTGTACCTGCCCTGCAGCGGATCCACAGGTAATTGCCTTTGCCTTCTAGGTGAGAAGGATGCAGCACTTAGGAATATCCTTTTAAAAAGGGTGGATCTTTATGGGACTGGATATTCCTTTTAATTGGGGAATTTATTATGGACAGCAGATCAGGGTACTGCTCTGTCATAAGTGAGAAAAAGGCTCTTTATTTTTGGATTACGACTTTACCCTTATACTGGTAATATTCTTCTATGAAGGTGGTGTTTATGGGGCTATGTAATATTCACATTTGGCACAGTGTGTTTTTACCCTTAGTTGTTTCAGGGTACTTTTTCTTTAAGGATTATTTGTTTTGGCGGTTCTTTTTCTTTCCCAGCATTTGTTCTGCTCCGGGTCGGACTTTTAGATAAATTGCGATCATGTGACCGCTCAACTTACTTCCGCTAAGCGGTAAGTTACAGAGTCAGCTGTTTTTGTGTAGAACGAGTTGGACGTGGCTGATTTTTTACGGCGTCTGGTCATTTATCTACTGTTTCTCTCCGTGATAGCAGCTTACTAAGAACTGCAGTTTTTTAGAACAGGACCGTTCTTTTGCTAGGTTGGATTTGATTCCTGGTTGCTGGTTAGTGAGTCTCTCTAGCGGTGCTGGCACTTAGAGGTGCCTGTACTTTTTTATTTATAAAAAAAATTAAAAAAAGAGAAAATATAAAGGTTATTTATTTTTTCATATGTATTTTTTTGTTTTGTTTTGGCATTCTTATTAATATCCTCTTACTGTGTTGTACTATGGATACTGATCCCAAACTATCCCTGTCCTTTGACAAATGTCTTTACAGCGCAGATGCCCAGACTATATCGCCTGTGCAATTTTGTTCCTCTTGCCTAAGTAAAGTATTATTGTCTAATAATAAAGATACCCTATCTGAGCCTTCTTTCTCTTAGGATAATGTTGTTCAGGTTTTGCCTCAGCTTTCTCCTAAATCGTCCCAGTCTTTGACAGTTTCATATGCAGTGCCCTGTAGTTCCTCTGTCAACCCTTGGAAGTTTATTTTTACCAGAGGATTTTGCTACACAATTAACTTCTGCAGTTTCTGCAGCTTTGAGCACCTTACCTTCTTCTGGTAAGAGAGAGAGGAAATCTAAGAACATTTCTAAGAGTTCTGATTCCGCCAAGGCTGATTTAGTCAGTCTATCTCAGTTATCTAGCGAGGATCATTCCTTTGCAGCTTCTGAGGATGAGATCTCTCATTCTGAATCTGCGGTTGCTAGTACAGTAGATTCTGAGGAGGTTAATTTTAGATTTAAGATTGAACATCTCCGTTTACTTTTTAACGATTAAAGAGGCTCCTAAAAGGGCTAATAATCTGAACAGAGTTTTTGATGTGTCATGAAAAATTCATGACATATTCCCCCTCATCTAGACTATCTTACCCCGACTAGGATGGATGAGATTAGTCTAGATCACTGTCTTATATGGGTGATCGTTATGGTCAACCATCCGAAGACTAAGAGGAGGAGGATATTTTCCCCTCTTGAAATTCTTATATCATAGAATCGTTAACCCACAATTCCAAATTACAATGAATATATAAAAAATGGACACGTATATTATTTTTCAAAGTACCCACGTTAAGTACAACTTTCATTTGATAAATATCATTAAATGACATATGTGGCACCTTCATTAGAGAACAAAGTTCCATGTTTTTGGGTTCAATGTAGAGTGGCAAAGCAGAACCAGCATCAAAAGCAATGTTTATTTGCATTTCATCAACATCCTTTCCATAAGCTCTTAAGAGCATTGTTCTTATAATGTCCTTGTTGACAAAATATAATGGAATACGTCCCTCAACAAGACTCTCAATTCCACTTTGGTTCTCTCGTAACCAGTTTCCTGTAAAATACACCACTGGGTCCAAAAAGCTTAACAGTTCATTCTGAATTAGTTCATGCTTATATTGAACCTTTATAGCTCAGACAGAAAGACCTGAATGCAAATTAATGGTCACAACAGTATCATTAACAATCTCCATCATGGTTGCCATCTGTTTACGGAAAATTGACATTTAATGCTTCAAATTTACTGATGGAAATAGAATTAGACACAGCCACGGCAGTAACAGCTGAAAAACCGATAACGGATGTTGCAACTAGTCCAGCAATAACTCCAGGTGAACATTTGGTACGTGATTGCACATTGTAAGATCCACCAGGAAAAAACTTCTGCAACTGCCCCAACATTTCCTTAGTAGTAGACTGGATCCTTTTACCATGTTCTTGATACCAAAATTTTATTTCTGATGATTCAACTTTGGAAACATCAAAATATTTTCCAATAGCAACTTTAGGATCCAAACTGATGAATATCTTTTGGGAAAAACTTTCTGGTTGGTAATTAGGAAACCAGGTGATTCCTCAAGCATGATCCCAGAAGTTGGACCAGGTTCTATCACAGGCTGTACATGCATCTCAACTGAGACACCCTGGAACAGGAACAGGATTCAGGTTTTGTTTATTATCTTTAACAAGTTATAAAAAGTGTGTCATTAAAAATTGCACCATTTCACATAATATACTTTTATAGATAAAGGTAATATTCATAACAGATGTCAAACCTAAATCTGTGAAAGTTTTTCCTGTTCCTGATCGCATGTCTGACATTATATCTCAGGAATGGGAGAAGCTGGGTGTTCCCTTTTCCCCGTCTCCTGTATTTAAAAAGATGATTCCTGTTGCTGACTCCTGTTGCTGTGCAAGATCTTTGGCATACTGTTCCTAAAGTAGAGGATGCTATAGCTACCTTAGTCAAGAGAACCATTAATCCTCTTGAGGATAGTTCCTTATTCAGGGACCCTATGCATAAGAAACTGGAGTTTTACTTAAGAAAGATGTTTCTTCATCAGGGTTTGCAATAACAACCAGTTGCTAGTATTGCAACAGTTGCTGGTGCAGCCTCTTATTGGTGTGATTACTTGTCTGACCTAATTTCAGAGGAGACTACCATAGAGGAGATCCAGGATAGGATCAAAGTTCTAAAGTTGGCTAAATACTTTTTTCCACGGTTACTGGTGGAAAGGGAGCCTTTTTGCCACAGGACAAGAAGGGTAGACCCAAGGGTCGCCAGACTTCTAATTTTCGTTCCTTTCGTAACTTCAAGGGACAAAAATCCTCCTCGTCTTCTAAACCTGAGCAAGCCAAGACCTCATGGAGATCTGGCCAGCCTTGGAATAGGGGTAAGCAATCCAAGAAGGATTACGCTGATTCTAAATCAGCATGAAGGGGCCGCCCCCGATCCAGTCCTGGATAAAGTGGGGGGCAGGCTTTCCTTCTTTCAGCAGGCTTGGATTTGCGATGTCCCAGATCCATGGGCATTGGAAATATTGGATTCAAATCTTGTCCTCCCAGGGGGAGATTTCTCCTATCAAGATTATCTGTAAATCAGGTAAAGAGAGAGGCTTTCTTAAACTGTGTAGGAGATTTAATTTCTCTGGGAGTGATTGTCCCAGTTCCTCTATCAGAACAGGGTCAGGGATTCTGTTCCAATCTTTTTGTGGTTCTCAAAAAAGAGGGAACTTTTTGACCCATTCTAGACCTCAAATATCTCAACAAATTTCTCAGGGTTCCGTCTTTCAAATGGAGACAATCTGTTTTATTCTCCCTTTAGTTCAGGAGGGTCAGTTTATGACAACCATTAACCTGAAGAACGCATACCTTCATGTGCCTATCCACAGGGAACAAATAACTCTCTGAGGATCTGAAACTGAGCTGCAGCACGGTGGGCAAGACCATACAGCGGTTTCACAGGACAGGTTCCACTCAGAACAGGCCTCGCCATGGTCGACCAAAGAAGTTGAGTGCACATGCTCAGCATCATATCCAGCGGTTGTCTTTGGGAAATATACGTATGAGTGCTGCCAGCATTACTACAGAGGTTGAAGGGGTGGGGGGGGTCAGCCTCTCAGTGCTCAGACCAATACGCCGCACACTGCATGGTCTGCATGGCTGTTGTCCCAGAAGGAAGCCTCTTCTAAAGATCTAAAGACAAGAAAGCCCGCAAACTGTTTGCTGAAGACAAGCAGACTAAGGTCACGGATTACTGGAACCATGTCCTGTTGTCTGACGAGACCAAGATAAACTTATTTGGTTCAGATGGCGTCAAGTGTGTCTGGCGGCAACCAGGTGAGGAGTATAAAGGCAAGTGTGTCTTGTCTACAGTCAAGCATGGTGGTGGGAGTCTCATGGTCTGGGCCTGCATGAGTGCTGCCAAGACTGGGGAGCTACAGTTCATTGAGGGAACCATGAATGCCAACATGTACTGTGACATACTGAAGCAGAGCAGGGTCCCCTCCCTTCGGATACTGGGCCGCAGGGCAGTATTCCAACATGATAACGACCCCAAACACACCTACAAGACAACCACTGCCTTGCTAAAGAATCTGAGGGTAAAGGTGATGGACTGGCCAAGCATGTCTCCAGACCGAAACCCTATTGAGTATCTGTGGAGCATCCTCAAACGGAGCCAGCTCTGTAATGTCATCATGGAGAAGTGGAAGAGGACTCCAGTGGCAACCTGTGAAGCTTTGGCGAACTGCATGCCCAAGAGGGTTAAGGCAGTGCTGGAAAATAATGGTTGCCATGCAAAATATTGACACTTTGGGCCCCAATTTGGACATTTCCACTTAGGGGTGTAGTCACTTTTGTTGCCAACGGTTTAGACATTAATGGCTGTGTGTTGAGTTATTTTGAGGGGACAGTAAAACATAATTTATGTAAGAACTTACTTGATAAATTCATTTCTTTCATAATGGCAAGAGTCCATGAGCTAGTGACGTATGGGATATACATTCCTACCAGGAGGGGGCAAAGTTTCCCAAACCTCAAATGCCTATAAACTCACCTCCCACCACACATATACTTCAGTTTAACGTTTAGCCAAGTAGTGAGGTGTAAAAAGGAGTAAAAAAGCATACAAAAAAGAGGAACTGAAAAATAATATTGTGCTTTTATACAAAAAAAATATAACCACCAAAACAGGTTGGGTCTTATGGACTCTTGCCATTATGAAAGAAATGAATTTATCAGGAAAGTTCTTACATAAATTATGTTTTCTTTCATGTAAATGGCAAGAGTCCATGAGCTAGTGACGTATGGGATAAAATACCAAAGATGTGGAAGTCCACAGAAGAGTCACTAGAGAGGGAGGGATAAAATATAAACAGCTATTTCCACTGAGAAATTAAATCCACAAAATAAGTTCTTATAAACAGAAGAATCAAACTGAGACAGCTGTCTGAAGAACTTTTCTACCAAAGACTGCTTTAGAAGAAGCAAATACATCAAAATGGTAAAATTTAGTTAATGTATGCAAAGAAGACCAAGTTGCTGCTTTGCAAATCTGACCAACTGAAGCTTCATTCATAAAAGCCCTCAAAGTGGCACCTGATCTAGTAGAATGAGCTGTAATTCTCTGTGGCGGAGACCGTCCCGCCTCCAAATAAGCCTTGTGAATCAAAAGCTTTAACCAAGATGCCAAAGAAATGGCAGAGGCTTTCTGACCTTTCCTAGAACCAGAAAAGACAACAAATTCTTAGTAGCCTCCACATAGTATTTCAAAGCTCTTACCACATCCAAAGAATGTAACGATTTCTCAAGAGAATTCTTAGGATTCGGACACAAAGAAGGAACAACAATTTCCCTACTAATGTTGTTAGAATTCACAACCTTAGGAAGAAATTTAAATGAAGTCCGCAAAGCAGCTTTATCCTGATGGAAAATCAGAAAAGGAGACTCACAAGAGAGAGCAGACAATTCAGAAACTAGCAAAATTACAATCAGCCGAAAGGATTGAGCTATCATTCTATTGGATTTTCCAATCAGCCAATAGAATGTGAGCTCAATCCTATTGGCTGATTGTAACAGCCAATAGGAGGAAAGCTCAATCCTATTGGCTGATTGCAACAGCCAATAGGATTTTTTCACCTTTAATTCCTATTGGCTGATAGAAATCTTTCAGCCAATAGGAATTCAAGGGACGCCATCTTTGATGACATCACTTAAAGGGAACCTTCAGTTTACGGCGGCGACCATATGAAGAGGATGCTCCACGCCGGATGTCTTGAAGATGGACCCGCTCCACACCGGATGGATGAAGACTTCTTGCTGCTTGGATGAGGACTTAGCTGGCTGGATGATGATGGATGTCCGGACTTTGATAACTGTAAGTGGATCGTAGTGGATTAGTGTTAGGCTTTTTTAAGGTTTTTTTTGGGTAGTTTTATTTTTTACCTTAGGGTTTGGGCAATTCTGAAAAGAGCTGATTGCCTTTTCAGAGCATGGTAAAAGAGCAAAATGCAATGTAAAAGAGCTGTTATCTTTGGTGCAATGCCCCGCAAAAGGCCCTTTTAAGGGCCATTGGTAGTGTATTGTAGGCGGGGGGGGAGTATTTTGGGGGGGCATTTTTAATTTGATAGGGCTATTAGATTATGAGTAATTTGGTTTTAATTTTTAATAATTTTGTTTTTTATTTTTTGTAATTTAGTGGAAGGGATTTTATCATTTAGAAAATTGTATTTTAATAATTTAATTTATTTTATTGTAATGTTAGTTTTTAGTGTAAGGCAGGTTAGGTTTTATTAACCGGTAAGTTTGTATTTATTTTAACTAGGTAGTTAGTAAATAGTTAATAACTATTTACTAACTAGTCTACCTAGTTAAAATAAATACAAACTTACCTGTCTGTGAAATAAAAATAAAACCTAAGATAGATACAATATACCTATTAGTAATATTGTAGCTAGCTTAGGTTTTGTTTTACAGGTAAGTTTGTATTTATTTTTAAATAGGAATTATTTAGGTAATAATTGTGAGGTTTATTTAGCTCTATTTTAATTATATTTAAGTTAGGGGTTGTTAGGGTTAGGCTTAGGGTTATCTTAGGGTTATGGTTATGTTTTGGAGGATAATATATTTATTTTGTGTTAGTGATGTTGGAGGTCAGAGGTTTAGGGATTAATAACTTTAGTATAGTTGCGGCGACATTGGGGGCGGCAGATTAGGAGTTAAGTGTAGGTAGGGGCGGCAGATTAGTGGTTAATAACTGTAATGTAGGTGGCGGCAATGTTAAGGGTGGCAGATTAGGGGTTAATAAGTGTATTTAGGTGGCGGCGATGTTAGGGGCAGCAGATTAGGGGTTAATAACCGTATTATGTGGCGGCGATGTTGGGGGTGGCAGATTAGGGGTGTTTAGACTCAGTGGTTTATGTTAGGTTTAAACATAACTTATTTCCCCATATACATCAATGGGGCTGTGTTACGGAGCTTTTCTTTCCGCGATCGCAGGTGTTAGTTTTTTTTTTGCCTGCTCTCCCCATAGATGTCTATGGGGAAATCGTGCACGAGCACATCAAAGTAACTCTTATTTTCGGGGAGGTATGGAGCTCAACGCCACTATATTGCCCTCACAAGCCTGGTTTTTGTAAACCTGTAATAGCAGCGCTATAAGGAGGTGAAATAACGCCGCTTTTGTGGCGGTTGCTAATTTCCCTATTGCGCTCAAAACTTGTAATCTGGCTGATTGTTATTTGTTAATGTGTATGTACACATATTAACTCATAAATATATATATATATATATATATATATATATATATATATATATATGTACTATATATACATATATTTTTATTGGGAATACACAATTCCCATAGACCCCAACGTAAAGGTACTTTCAGTGCCGTTTTGTTTTCTAACCCCCCATGCCCACCAACTTTCACCCCAAAATACTGCCTACTAGTGCAGTAATTTTATTAAAAAATAAAGATGCTGCCAGTATTTTGGGACCATTTGTGGCAGATTTATAAAATTAACCAGAAATCTGATCTCTGTTTAGTTTTATAAGTGCTAATTGCTACCGTGAGCTTGCAGTAGCAATAACCAGCCACTTGTAATAGCTGATTAATTATTGCCCGCCCGCAATGCAATAATTTGGCGCTCCACTTGTAATCTAGCAACAGTATTTCAGGTGCTTTCTGTCCTAAACATATTATTATTCTTTATTTATAAAGCACCAACAGGTTCCGCAGCGCTGTCCATGGGTACAAAAAAGTACAACGTGAAACAATACAATAAAAGACAACATTTTACAGACAAATACAGGGGGAATTGAGGGCCCTGTTCCTGTGAGAACTTACAAGGGATCTCACTTGCTCTCCCCTCCAATAAAACAGAAGCAGTTGGACTTATCATCCAATGAGGACATACAAAGCCAGGTAGACCAAATTTTAATTTATTGATTAAAATATCCATTTAAACACAGTTAAAATCCTTTAGTATATGTTTTAATCCAACTTAGACTATGGGGCCCATTTATCAAAGGGCTTGCGGACCTGATCCGACACTGCGGATCAGGTCCGCAAGACCTCGCTAAATGCGGAGAGCAATACGCTCTCCGCATTTAACATTGCACCAGCAGCTCACAAGAGCTGCTGGTGCAACGCCGCCCCCTGCTGACTCGCGGACAATCGGCCGCCAGCAGGGAGCTGTCAATCAACCCGATCGTATTCGATCGGGTTGATTTCCGGCGATTCCTGTCCGCCTGCTCAGAGCAGGCGGACAGGGTTATGAAGCAGCGGTCTTTAGACCGCTGCTTCATAAGTTGTGTTTCTGGCGAGTCTGAAGACTCGCCAGAAACACGGCCCTTCAAGCTCCGTACGGAGCTTGATAAATGGGCCTGTATAACCTAAAGTAGCTTCCAGATAAGTATTTTCATTCACAAGTTCCCAAAATGTTTTTCTTTTCTTTTTTTTTTCTTTTCGAAATAATTTCTTACTTCCAGAATTTTTATTTTATCTTATATAGTTTGTTTCTTTAAAAACCCTAGTATCGGTATTTGTCATTGAAATGGAATATCTGCAAATTATTTTGAATATCAATGACTTGAGCTCGTATTTAAACCTTGTATGAGTAAAGTTCATACATCCAATTATTGCATGCAAGTTACCTAAGTATGAGATATTCAGCCTCAGAAGGAAACTGCTAATTAAAGTAGTACTTACTTATTTCAGGGAACAGGTGAAACCATGGCCTGGGGACAATTTAATTTATTCTCAGATGGATAAGTGTCAATTACAATGAACAAACTTGCATTCCAGACTTAAACAGAAGAGAATCATGTACTTTGTTACTCTTGAATCTAATAAATAGATTATGGAAAATGTGACAGGTCAGTTAAAAGCAAATAGCCTATGAAATAATTACTATTAGGGTTTAAAATTCCCATTAGTCCACTAGAATACGATGTATAAGAAATTGCAGTGGATTAATAAGAAATTAGACTTCTTTAAAAGGATATTAAACAAACATATTTTGCTTTTCTGTAAAACTTGTACTTTGTCTCACCCTCTCTAGAGAGGTTAAAAAACTAAGGGGTAGATTTAAAGGGACACTGAACCCAAATTTTTTCTATCGTGAAAAAATGCAATTTTAAGCAACTTTCTAATTTACTCCTATTATCAAATTGTCTTCATTCTCTTGGTATCTTTATTTTAAATGCAAGAATGTAAGTTTAAATGCCGGCCCATTTTTGGTGAACACACTGTGTTGTTCTTGCTGATTGGTGGGTAAATTCACCTACCAATAAACAAGTGCTTTCCATGGTCTGAACCAAAAAATTGCTTAGATGCCTTCTTTTTCAAATAAAGAAAGCAAGAGAATGAAGAAAAATTGATAATAGGAGTAAATTAGAAAGTTGTTTAAAATTGCATGCTCTATCTGAATCACGAAAGAAAAAATTTGGGTTCCGTGTCCGTTTAAAAAGCGGCGGATGCTGTAATCTACCCCGTAGTTTCCAGATCGCTGGAAACAAGAGTTAGGAAGCAGCAGTCAAAAGACCACTGCTCCTTAACTCTTCCGCCACCTCTGAGGTGGCGCATATCAATCATCCTGATCAGATACGATTGGCCGCAAATCTGCAGGGGGCGGCATTGCACAAGCATCATGTCCGTCAGACATTTAGTAAATCGGCCCTTAAAACTTTAAACTGGAAATCAAATAGCTGGCAAGTTGCAGAAACATAGGTCACAGATTTTGTTTTACAGCTTCCCTAGGGAACATAGAACAAAACACATTTTTAGATGTTTAATGTCCTTTTAATATTAATGTCCCTTTAATATTAATACAGTGTACAGGTACATATTCCCAAATCTGGAATTCCAAAATCTAGAATTAATCAGAAATCTAGACCTTTTCATTAGTATTTCTAAAACAATTTTTCCCCACCAGTAAGTCAAAAACCAAAATAAAGACGCAGGCAGAGAAGACTGAGTTCTAAAGTGCAAATTATAGTCTATCTTTCTGATTACAGTACTGTACTATCGTTCTGATGGTACAATGTATCCAAAAGTATTTAAAATGATATAAAACTATATTTAGGTTGCATGTATAAGCTGTATTATGACATAAATATTGCCTAAATGACATAAGATATTGTAGTTTACACTTGGTCCCATTTTGCAAATGCTCATAAACAAATATCCAAAATCCAAACTATTACGAAATCCAAACCTTTTCCAATCCTAACCAGATAAAGGGTTTTGTACCTGTTTTAAGATTTTTCCAGCACTTATTATTGTTATTACTATTATATATTTCCTTATTATAAATAATAATATTATATAACAAGAGACCTCATATTTCTTAAAACCCTTTAGTTCTGCGTTTGTTTGGTGCTTCAAAATATATGTGGTAAATAACCCAATATGTACAAAGAGTACTTTCTGGAATCACAATTGTGTTGTTTACTGATTACAATCAAACCATATTTTTTTTAGTGTCTTTATTTTTTTAGCTGTATCACAATCCCTGCTTTATTGTTAGTGCTCCTTACTTAGAATCACACCCAGCAAATTATTTCCCTGTATTCCCCACCTCTATAGGCTCTAACCATATTACCTCAGCACATTAAATATTCTTAACCTTACTACCTAGATCAACCCTTTATTGTACCAGACCACTCTTCTAAGAAATTCTTTATTGCCTAATCATTCTCATAAAAAGAAATTGTGATAGAAATAAAACAAAAAAAGAAAGCACAGTATTTTGCAACCTGTCAAGGACCTTTTTTTTCTCATCATGATTTTGATTGTCCATGAACCACAGTTGATAGTGACAGCAATGTTGTTATTTGTTCAAGGGTTGGCGGTTTCTCTCAGTTTACCCAGTTTACTTTGCGATTACTTCCCATGGTCTGGCAAATGGAACCATTTTATGCTGAGAGCGCTGCCAAGGCTGTGGGATGGGCACTCTAATCTCTTTTGTAAGGTGCTATTAGCATGCTTTATTATTTATTTATTTCTTGTCCAATAGCTGTAGATAATCTACTATTTTAGTTTTTAAATATTTGTATGTGCTAAGTAACTATTTTCAGTTTTTTTCATATGTATACATTGTTCCCTCTAAGGTGCACACCTTATTCTAACAGCCCAGATATAATGCACTTTTTATTTCTAACTAATTATTTTTTGGCAGCAGTGGTCTGGGGGAAAAGCTCATGGGAGTTATGTAACATGGAAGTTAGGCCAGGGAGAAAGCATGGGAGTTAGGGCCCTGCTACACCAAGCCACTCTATAGCAAAGCAGAATGTCTTGTTGCAGTAGCAGTAGTTACATGATATAGAGAAGGCTAAATACAGAAACAGTACCTGGTAGGGCAAACAGCAAGTGGCTTGTTAGGCCAGAGTACAGCTTAAGCAGTCGCTGAGGGGGCCCGCTGCAAATCTTTGTAATATTTACTACTAACTGGAGTACGAGACTGGGGATCTCCTGAGCACCTTCCTGAGACTGGATCCCAAGGTAGCAGGTAGGTACTTGTTATACTTGTTATACTTGTTATTGTGGGAAAATTCAGCAATTGCTGGGAAACAGCAGAGGCAAATTAATATAACTTCCTGACTGTCTACCCCAATTCTGACCATCCCCCATAGCCTTGTCTCTCAGAGCTGCCCCCTCAGACCGGCTCAGATACTTACATTACTTATTTGTCAGCCAAGCTTTTCCCTACTGAGCAGCTGGTAATGGCCAAGGTGGCAATGCTGCTTTACGGTATATTCATGGAAACTGAAGTAGCCACGGGCCCCCAGCTAACTAATGCCATCATGCAACAAAGACATAGTAGAAGAATAAATGTGAGATACTAGGCCATGTGTTGTGGTGAAATAGGTGACCTCATCTGTAATGTACAGACAATGCACTTGCCTGTACAACTAGCTGTCAAAATCTTTGTTAAATAATGAGGTATTCAGTTTGAGTTATTCTGGTTTGAATTTGAAATAATCCCTCATTGTTAAAACACCTATTTGTATAATCTATTTGTTAAAGTATTTGGTTTTAATTGCATTTGAGTATCTGTTTTGGAAGAAATACAGATATTTGCTTTGTTAATTTTAAAGGACCACTCAATACAGTAGAATTACAAAATTAACAAGTACATAATAACAAGACAATGCAATAACACATACTCTGAATTTCAAATAAGCAGTAGTTTTTTCCGTACAATTTCCCTGCCCCCTTTGTCATGTGACAGACATCAGCCAATCAGACTAATATACGTATATTGGCCTCTATATATCAAGTCGTCGACTTTCTTGCATTCAACGGCACCAATACATTCGCCTAAGATCGCCGCCGCGGACCTGAATACGTTCTCCAAAATTATCAAAAAAGCTGTCAAAAAGCTGCACACCAAGTACGGTGCGATGAGCAGCGGACTGTTGATAACTAACAGTCATCGATCTCGCTGCTCTTTGGCTTTTTCACAGCTTTCTTGCTATACTGTCACTAAGCACCCACACTATACTAAACTGTTTAACCCCCTAAACCGCCGCTCCCGGAGCCCCCCGCAACTAAATAAACTTATTAACCCCTAAACTGCCACTCCCGGACCCCGCCGCAACTAAATAAAGTGTTTAACCCCTAAACCGCATATAAATGCATTAACCCCTAGCTGCCACTCACGTACCCCGCCGCAACTAAATAAAGTGTTTAACCCCTAAACCGCCGCTCCCGGACCCCGCCACCACCTACATTATACCTATTAACCCCTAATCTGCTGCCCCCCACACCGTCGTCACTATAATAAACATATTAACCCTTAAACCTAAGTCTATTCCTAACCCTAACGCCCACAAACTTAAATATAATTTAAATAACTCTAAATAAATATTCCTATAACTAACTATAACAAATGTATTAACCTCTAAATCGCCACTCACAGACCCCGCCGCCACCTACATTATACCTATTAACCCCTAATCTGCCACCCCCTATACCGCCACCACCTACATAAAGTTATTAACCCCTATCCTGCCGATCCCGGACCCCGCCGCAACTAAATAAATTGTTTAATCCCTAAACTGCCGCTCCCAGAGCCCACCGCCACTTACATTATATTTATTAACCCCTAATCTGCCCCCCCTACACTGCCGCCACTATAATAAACATATTAACCCCTAAACCTAAGTCTAACCCTAACCCTAACACCCACAAACTTAAATATAATTGAAATAACTCTAAATAAATATTCCTATAATTAACTAAATAATTCCTATTTAAAACTAAATACTTACCTATAAAATAAACCCTAAGATAGCTACAATATAACTAATAGTTACATTGTAGCTAGCTTAGGGTTTATTTATATTTTACAGGCAACTTTGTATTTATTTTAACTAGGTACAATAGTTATTAAATAGTTATTAACTATTTAATAACCTCCTAGTTAAAATTAATACAAAAGTACCTGTAAAATAAAACCTAACCTAAGTTACAATTACACCTAACACTATCATTAAAATAATTAAATTAACTACAATTAAATAAAATTAAATACAATTAAATAAAATTAACTAAAATACAACAAAAAAAAATACAGAAAATAAAAAAATATACTATACTAAATTACAAATAGCCCTTAAAAGGGCCTTTTTTGCGGGGCATTGCCCCAAAGTAATCAGCTCTTTTACCTGTAAAAAAAATTACAATACCCCCCTAACATTAAAACCCACCACCCACACACCCAACTCTACTCTAAAACCCACCATAACCCCCCTTAAAAAACCTAACACTAACCCCCTGAAGATCACCCTACCTTGAGACGTCTTCACCCAACCGGGCCTATGTCCTCAATGAAGCCGGGCAAAGTCTTCATCCAACCGGGCAGAAGAGGTCCTCCAGACGGGCAGAAGTCTTCATCCAGACGGCATCTTCTATCTTCATCCATCCGACACGGAGCATCCATCCAGACCGACGACTACCCGACGAATGAATATTCCTTTAAATGACATCATCCAAGATGGCTTCCCTTGAATTCTGATTGGCTGATAGAAATCTATCAGCCAATCGGAATTAAGGTAGGAAAAATCCTATTGACTGATGCAATTAGCCAATAGGATTGAAGTTCAATCCTATTGGCTGATGCAATCAGCCAATAGGATTGAGCTCGCATTCTATTGGCTGTTCCAATCAGCCAATAGAATGCAAGCTCAATCCTATTGGCTGATTGCATCAGCCAATAGGATTTTTACTACCTTAATTCTGATTGGCTGATTGAATTCTATCAGCTAATCGGAATTCAAGGGACACCATCTTGGATGACGTCATTTAAAGGAATATTCATTCATCGGGTAGTCGTTGATCTGGATGGATGCTCTGCGTCGGATGTCTTCAAGATGGAGCCGCTCCTCGTCTGATGGATGAAGATCGAAGATGCCGCCTGGATGAAGACTTCTGCCCGTCTGGAGGACCTCTTCTGCTCGGTTGGATGAAGACTTCGCCCGGCTTCGTTGAGGACTTAGGCCCGGTTGGGTGAAGACATCTCAAGGTAGGGTAATCTTCAGGAGGTTAGTGTTAGGTTTTTTTAAGGGGGTTTGGGTGGGTTTTAGAGTAGGGTTGGGTGTGTGGGTGGTGGGTTTTAATGTTGGGGCGGGTATTGTAATTTTTTTTACAGGTAAAAGTGCTGATTACTTTTGGGCAATGCCACGCAAAAGGCCCTTTTAAAGGCTATTTGTAATTTAGTATAGGGTAGGGCTTTTTTATTTTGGGGGGGGTCTTTTTTATTTTATTAGGGGGATTAGATTAGGTGCAATTAGTTTAAAATTCTTGTAATTATTTTTATATTTTCTGTAATTTAGTGGGGGGGTTTTGTACTTTAGTTAATTCTATTTAATTGTATTTAATTTTATTTAATTGTAGTTAATTTATTTAATTATTTTAATGATAGTGTTAGGTGTAATTGTAACTTAGGTTAGGTTTTATTTTACAGGTAGTTTTGTATTTATTTTAACTAGGAAGTTATTAAATAGTTAATAAATATTTAATAACTATTGTACCTAGTTAAAATAAATACAAAGTTGCCTGAAAAATAAACCCTAAGCTAGCTACAATGTTACTATTAGTTATATTGTAGCTATCTTAGGGTTTATTTTACAGGTAAGTATTTAGTTTTAAATAAGAATTATTTAGTTAATTATAGGAATATTTATTTAGAGTTATTTAAATTATATTTAAGTTAGTGGGTGTTAGGTTTAGGGTTAGACTTAGGTTTAGGGGTTAATATGTTTATTATATTGGCGGCGGTGTAGGGGGGCAGATTAGGGGTTAATAAATATAATGTAGGTGGCGGTGGGCTCCGGGAGTGGCAGTTTAGGGGTTAAACAATTTATTTAGTTGCGGCAGGGTCCGGGATTGGCAGGATAGGGGTTAATAACTTTATGTAGGTGGCGGCAGTATAGGGGGCGGCAGATTAGGGGTTAATAGGTATAATGTAGGTGGCGGCGTGGTCCGTGAGCGGCAGTTCAGGGGTTAATACATTTATAAGAGTTGCGACGGGATCCAGAAGCGGCAGTTTATGGGGTTAATAAGTATAATGTAGGTGTAGGGGGGGCAGATTAGGGGTGTTAGGTGTAGACATTTACCATGGGAATCAATGGAATATCGGGCAGCAGCAAACATGAGCTTTCGCTGCTGTCACACTCCCATTGATTCCTATGGCATCCGCTGCCTCCAGTGCGGTGGATTGAAAACCAGGTACGCTGGGCCGGAAAAGTGCCGAGCATACCTGCTAGTTCTTTGATAACTTCCAAAAGTAGTCAGATAGTGCCGAACTTGCGTTCGGAACATCTGTAGTGACGTAAGCATCGATCTGTGTTGGACTGAGTCCGGCAGATCGTATCTATATTCTACTTTTGCCGGTCTGTAGGGTTTGATAACTACGGCGAATCAGGCTCGACACAAATACACTGCGGAATTCCAGCGTATTTGCGGTTGACAGCTTGATAAATAGAGGCCATTGTATGAGCTTGTGCACATTCTCAGTAGGATCTTGTTCCCCAGAAAGTGTGTATATATAAAGACTGTGCAAAATTTGAAAATTTGATATTGGAAAGTGTCTTAAAACTGCATGCTCTATGTGAATCATAAAAGTTTATTTTGACTTGAGTGTCCCTTTAAATGTTTGGTAATACTGTGGTCTATTATATCTTTATTAAAGGGACATAAAACCCACATTTTTTCTTTCATGATTTAGAAAGATAATGCATTTTTAAACATCTTTCTAATTTACTTCTATTATCTAATTTGTTTTATTCTCTTGATATTCTTTGCTGAAAAGCATATCTAGATATGCTCAGTAGCTGCTGATTGGTTGCTGCACATAGAAGCCTCATGTGATTGGCTCACCTATGTGCATTGCTTTTTCTTCAAATAAGGATATCTAAAAAATGAAGCAAAATAAATAATAGAAGTAAATTGTAATGTTGTTTAAATTTGTATGTTCTATCTGAATAATGAAATAAAGATTTTGGGTTTAGTGGCCCTTTAACCAAAAAGAGAATTTGCTCAAATTTCTTTTACTATGAAAACCATATAAAGGAAAAATCCTTCCCCATAAAGGAAAAGCTGCCATTCCTAGGCTGAGTATGTGAGAGAGTGAGTGTGTGAATGGAAAAGAGTAATCATTTTCACTAATAAAACATAGCCAGTACAATGTAGAAGTAAATGTAAAAATATAAACTTAAAAATTAAGGAAAAATCCCCATAAAAATATGGGCATTCCTACATTCCTAGGCTGAGTTTGTGAGTGTGTGTGTGCATTTTATTACGTTTACAGCATTTTATAGTTTGACCATACTCAAAAATAGTCTGAAAACATTTTAGTGAATTGGTCAAAAATTGCGCAGTGCTCAAAACAATTAAAGGGACATTAAACCCCAAATTTTTCTTTCATGATTCAGATAGAGAAAACAATTTTAAACAACATTCCAATTTACTTCTATTATTTAATTTGCTTAATTCTTTGGATATCCTGTGCTGAAGAAATAGCAACACACATGGGTGAGCCAATCACACGAGGCATCTGTGTGCAGCCACCAATCAGAAGCTACTGTGCCTATCTAGATATGCTTTTTAGCAAGGAATATCAAAAGAGTGAAGCAAATTAGATAATAGAAGTAAATTAGAAAGTTGTTTAAAAATGCATGCTCTTTCTAAATCATGAAAGAAAAAATTTGGGTTTCATGTCCCTTTAAAGGGAACATTGTATGTATATAAAGGTATATGATGAACATGAGTCACTCTCTGCACTCTCCTTTTTTTCAAGTTTAAAGAGATATGAAACCCAAAATGTTTTTTTCATGACTCAGAGCATATTTTAAACCACTTCCTATTATACATTTTTCTTTGTTCTCTTGGTAGCTTTTGTTGAAGAGCAGGGATGTATGCTCAGGAGACGGCCCATTTCTGGAGCACTATATGGCAGCAGTTTTGCAAGAATGTTTTCCTGCCATTTAGTGCTCCATATACCTACCTAAGTATCTCTTCAACACACTATTTCATGGGAACAAAGCAAATTTGATGACAGAAGTAAATTGGAAACTTTTTTAAAAATTGTATCTTTTGTCTCAATCACAAAGTAAAAATTTTCGGTTTCATATTTCTTTAATGGTATGTTTTGTGGAGACTACTCCCCTTCCTCAGTCTTTCCAAAGCATCACATTACAATTAGAACTTAGCTGATAAATGAATTTCTTTAATGGTGGTGAGAGTCCATCAGGCCCATTTATCAAAGGTCTTGCGGACCTGATCCGACACTGCGGATCAGGTCCGCAAGACCTCGCTAAATGCGGAGAGCAATACACTCTCCGCATTTAACATTGCACCAGCAGCTCACAAGAGCTGCTGGTGCAACGCCGCCCCCTGCTGACTCGCGGCCAATCGGCCGCCAGCAGGGAGCTGTCAATCAACCCGATCGTATTTGATCGGGTTGATGTCTGGCGATTCCTGTCCGCCTGTTCAGAGCAGGCGGACAGGGTTATGGAGCAGCGGTCTTTTGACCGCTGCTTCATAAGTTGTGTTTAAGCTCCATACGGAGCTTGATAAATGGGCCTGCATGAGCTAGTTACTGATGGGATAAACATTCCTGCCAGGAGGGAGCAAAGTTTCCCAAACCTCAAATACCTATAAATACACCTCCCACCTCACTCATACCTCAGTTCAACGTATAGCCAAGTTAGTGAGGTGTAATAAGTAGTAAAAGCATAAAAAAGAGGAACAGGATAAATAATGTGCTTTATACAAAAAAAACTAAAAAATCATAACCTCCCAAAAATGGGTGGGTCTCGTGGACTCTCATTTCCATGAAAGAAATTAATTACATAAATGATGTTTTCTTTCATATACAGTAGGTTGTGAGAGTCTACGAGCTAGTTACTGATGGGATATAATACCCAAGATGTGGAAGTCCACGAGTAACTTTAGAGGGAGGGATAAAATAAAACCAGCTACTTCCGCTGAGAAATTAAATCCCAAAAAAATTAAGTTTTCTTAAAAATTTTAAAAACTTAAATAATAGGCACTAGAACCAAACTGAGACAGCTGCCTGAAGAACCTTTCTACCATAAACTGCTTCCAAAGAAACAAACATGTCAAAATGGTAACTTTTAGTAAAGGTATGCAAAGAAGACCAAAAGGCTGCTTTGCAGATTTAATCAACTGAAGCTTTATTCTTGAAAGCCCAAGATGTGTCAACTGATCTTGTAGAATGAGCTGTTATTCTCTGAGGCGGAGACTGCCCCTCCTCCAAATAAATAAATTCATTCTGCCGATTTATATCCATGCTCCTATATATGATATAAATAATAGGCTTGAGAGAATAGGAAACAGAGCGAATATTTATAATAAAAAAAAAGAGAGCTAATTCATAAAATAATGCTGCATGAAAGTTCTGAGAGCACTGAATGAGCTGGGGGCGAAGCTTATAATGGCAATTTTTTCAAGCACATCATGCTTTACCACCTCCTAAGGAAGCAAAGTTTTTAAAACTGAGGTATGAGTGAGGTGGGAGGTGTATTTATAGGCATTTATGGTTTGGGAAACTTTGCGCCCTCCTGGTAGGAATGTATATCCTAATCAGTAACTAGCTCTTGGACTTTCGCCACCTATATGAAAGAAAAAGCAGCGTGATTAATGTTTGTCATAAAACTTTATAGTATTCAGTTCTCCAGCAGTATAAATGTGCCACTATTTGATATGCAATAGCTCTTAAATTGCATTATATATATTTGTGAGTTATAAAAGACCAGTATATATACATACACACGTTATGGCCAAAATTATGTGGACAATCAAAAACTAAAAATAAAGATTGGAGCTAAAATGGACCACAACTGGCAAACTCCGCTCCAAGAGTCACCTTTGCCTTGAGTGTTAAGTGAATGAAAAAAATACTAGTTTGCTCAAATAAATGCTAAAGAGTGATGGGAACCTAGTGAATATAAAATAAACAGATAATTTTACCATGATCATGTGATCTACACAGTTAAAACATAAATTTCACATCAGAAAATACGTACAATCAATAAAATAAAATCATTAATACATCAAAACTTACTACAAAATATCATGTTATAATGTTGCAAAGTAAACGATCTCCTTGCAAGGATGCAAAATGACAGTCCGCCCCAGCTGCAGTTTAAGCGGTCTGCGGAGATGATAATCCCACTGTGAGCCGTTTCCATAGAGGAAAGAATTTTGGCGTCTGAGGGTATAACAGCCAGACTGGCCATTCGTGGAACTCCGCTGTGAGTAAGTGGTCACTGGGCCAAAGGACCACCTCAGCTCCAAAAAGTAGCCGCCTCGTGAACCTCGATCAGATTAGTGTCTTATCAGTTCCCAGTTACATCAAAACTTAGGCCAGCTTCCACCAAACAACCTCTGACAACGATTAACAGAGTTAAAACTGTCTCCACTTCGGAAGCCTCTGTGAAACAAACTGAGCAACGTGTTTCAATGTCTTTGTCAAGCTCAGTAAGATCTAACACATATTGCCCTTTTATACCATATCATTAAAAGGGACATGTATCTTCAAGATTGCATTCTACTTCAAAGCATTTTAGATCAGAAAGTTTCTTATAGCAACACTTCTAATTCCATTCCATCTTACATATATCAAATAATAAAAAAATGAATAAACATCTGATATATTACTAATAAATATTGTTACATTAACGCTAAAATATGTATAAAAAAGAACATAAAATGAATATAAGTTCATTAAAGGGACCTATTTTTTAAAACATATTTAATGAGCAAACTTACAGCTAGATTACGATATGTGCGTTAGGGTTAAAAAGCAGCGTTAAGAGGTCCTAACGCTGCTTTTTTACGCTTCGCTGCTATTACGAGTCTTAAAGGTTTAGGTGTACCGCACACTTCTTTGGCCTTATTGCGAAACGACTTACGTAAACTTCGTAAAGTCTTTTTTCTATGGGACTTCCATAGCGCCGGTATTACGAGTCTGTCCTGGGAGGCCAAAAAGTGAGCGGTACACCTTACCCTGTCAAGAGTCCTAACACAAAGGTCAGTAGGTAAGAGTTTTATGGTACAACGCCGTAACATAAAACTCTTAACTAAAGTGCTAAAAAGTACACTAACACCCATAAACTACCTATTAACCCCTAAACCGAGGCCCTCCCACATCGCAAACACTATAATAAAAATTGTAACCCCTAATCTGCCGCTCCGGACACCGCCGCCACCTACATTATATTTATGAACCCCTAATCTGCTGCCCCCAACATCGCCGACACCTACATTATATTAACCCCTAATCTGCCGCCCCAATGTCGCCGCCACTTACCTACACTTATTAACCCCTAATCTGCCGCCGCCACTATAATAAACATATTAACCCCTAAACCGCCGCACTCCCGCCTTGCAAACAGTTAAATATTATTAACCCCTAATCTGCCGTCCCTAACATCGCTGACCACCTACCTACATTTATTAACCCCTAATCTACTGCCCCCAATTTTGCCGCCACTATATTAAAGTTATTAACCCCTAAACCTAAGTCTAACCCTAACACCCCTTAACTTTAAATATAATTTAAATAAATCTAAATAAAACTACTATCATTAACTACATTATTCCTATTTAAAACTAATACTTACCTATAAAATAAACCCTAAACTAGCTACAATATAACTAATAGTTACATTGTAGCTAGGTTTATTTTTATTTTACAGGCAAGTTTGTATTTATTTTAACTAGGTAGAATAGTTATTAAATGGTTATTAACTATTTAATAACTACCTAGCTAAAATAAAGACACATTTACCTGTGAAATAAAACCTAACATAAGTTACACTAACACCTAACACTACAATAAAATTAAATAAATTAACTAAATTAAATACAATTACCTAAATTAAATTAAATTAGCTAAAGTACAAAAAAAAACTAAATTACAGAAAATAATAAACAAATTACAGATATTTAAACTAATTACACCTAATCTAATAGCCCTATTAAAATAAAAAAGGCTCCCAAAATAAAAAAAAAACCCTAGCCTAAACTAAACTAACAATAGCCCTTAAAAGGGCCTTTTGCGGGGCATTGCCCCAAAGTAATCAGGTACCTTTAAGTGATGTCATCCAAGATGGCGTCCCTTAGATTCTGATTGGCTGATAGAATTCTATCAGCCAATCGGAATTAAGGTAGACAAAATCCTATTGGCTGATTGGATCAGCCAATAGGATTGAGCTGGCATTCTATTGGCTGTTCCAATCAGCCAATAGAATTATTATTATTATTCTTTATTTCTAAAGCACCAACAGATTCCGCAGCGCTGTTCATAGGTAACAAAGATAAAAGGACAGTACAATATGAGACACCAGACAAAATTTAACAAACAAATACAGGAGGAATTGGGAGCCCTGTTCCAGTGGGAGCAAGCTCAATCCTATTGGCTGATTGGATCAGCCAATAGGATTGAATTTCAATCCTATTGGATGATTGCATCAGCCAATAGGATTTTTTCAACCCTTATTCCGATTGGCTGATAGAATTCTATCAGCCAATCGGAATCTAAGGGATGCCATCTTGGATGACATCACTTAAAGGTACCTTAATTCAGTAAGAAGACTCCGGATGAAGAGGATGCTCTGCGTCGGATGTCTTGAAGATGGACCCGCTCTGCGCCGAATGGATGAAGATAGAAGATGCCGTCTGGATGAAGACTTCTGCCCGTCTGGAGGACCACTTCACCCTGCTTGGATGAAGACTTCTCCCGGCTTCGATGAGGACTTCGGCCCGGCTTGGATAAAGACGTCTCCCGGTAAGTTGATCTTCAGGGGGTTAGTGTTAGGTTTTTTTAAGGGTGTATTGGGTGAGTTTTATTTTTAGTTTAGAGTTTGGGCGGCAAAAGAGCTAACTGCCCTTTTAAGGCAATGCCGATCCAAATGCCCTTTTCAGGGCAATGGGGAGCTTAGGTTTTTTTAGATTATTTTATTTGGGGGGTTATTTGTGTGGGTGGTGGGTTTTACTGTTGGGGGGGTTGTTTGTATTTTTTTACAGGTAAAAGAGCTGATTATGGCAATGCCCCGCAAAAGGCTCTTTTAAGGGCTATTGGTAGTTTGGTTTAGGTTAGGTTTTTTTTTATTTTGGGGGGCTTTTTTATTTTAATAGGGCTATTAGATTAGGTGTAATTAGTTTAAATATCTGTAATTTGTTTATTATTTTCTGTAATTTAGTGGGTTTTTTGTACTTATATTGTAGTGTTAGGTGTTAGTGTAACTTAGGTTAGGTTTTATTTTACAGGTAAATTTGTCTTTATTTTAGCTAGGTAGTTATTAAATAGTTAATAACTATTTAATAACTATTCTACCTAGTTAAAATAAATACAAACTAGCCTGTAAAATAAAAATAAACCCTAAGGCCTAGATTTGGAGTTTGGCGGTAGCCGTGAAAACCAGCGTTAGAGGCTCCTAGCGCTGGTTTTAGTCTACCGCCGGTATTTGGAGTCATTCAAAAAAGGGTCTAACGCTCACTTTTCAGCCGCGACTTTTCCATACCGCAGATCCCCTTACGTCATTTGCGTATCCTATCTTTTCAATGGGATCTTTCTAACTCCGGTATTTAGAGTCGTGGCTGAAGTGAGCGTTAGAAATCTAACGACAAAACTCCAGCCGCAGAAAAAAGTCAGTAGTTAAGAGCTTTCTGGGCTAACGCCGGTTCATAAAGCTCTTAACTACTGTGCCCTAAAGTACACTAACACCCATAAGCTACCTATGTACCCCTAAACTGAGGTCCCCCCACATCGCCGCCACTCGATTACATTTTTTTAACCCCTAATCTGCCGACCGCCACCTACGTTATACTTATGTACCCCTAATCTGCTGCCCCTAACACCGCCGACCCCTATATTATATTTATTAACCCCTAATCTGCCCCCCACAACGTCGCCTCCACCTGCCTACACACATTTAACCCCTAATCTGCCGACCGGACCTGAGCGCTACTATAATAAAGTTATTAACCCCTAATCCGCCTTACTAACCCTATAATAAATAGTATTAACCCCTAATCTGCCCTCCCTAACATTGCCGACACCTAACTTAAATTATTAACCCCTAATCTGCCGACTGGAGCTCACCGCTATTCTAATAAATGTATTAACCCCTAAAGCTAAGTCTAACCCTAACACTAACACCCCCCTAAATTAAATATAATTTTAATCTAACGAAATTAATTAACTCTTATTAAATAAATTATTCCTATTTAAAGCTAAATACTTACCTGTAAAATAAATCCTAATATAGCTACAATATAAATTATAATTATATTATAGCTATTTTAGGATTAATATTTATTTTACAGGTAACTTTGTATTTATTTTAACCAGGTACAATAGCTATTAAATAGTTAAGAACTATTTAATAGCTAAAATAGTTAAAATAATTACAAATTTACCTGTAAAATAAATCCTAACCTAAGTTACAATTAAACCTAACACTACACTAGCAATAAATAAATTAAATAAAATACCTATAATTATCTACAATTAAACCTAACACTACACTATCAATAAATAAATTAAATACAATTCCTACGAATAAATACAATGAAATAAACTAACTAAAGTACAAAAAATAAAAAAGAACTAAGTTACAAAAAATAAAAAAATATTTACAAACATTAGAAATATATTACAACAATTTTAAACTAATTACACCTACTCTAAGCCCCCTAATAAAATAACAAAGCCCCCCAAAATAAAAAAATGCCCTACCCTATTCTAAATTACTAAAGTTCAAAGCTCTTTTACCTTACCAGCCCTGAACAGGGCCCTTTGCGGGGCATGCCCCAAGAAGTTCAGCTCTTTTGCCTGTAAAAAAAAAAACATACAATACCCCCTCCCCAACATTACAACCCACCACCCACATACCCCTAATCTAACCCAAACCCCCCTTAAATAAACCTAACACTAAGCCCCTGAAGATCTCCCTACCTTGAGTCGTCTTCACCCAGCCGAGCCAAATTCTTAATCCAAGCGGAGCAAGAAGAGGTCCTCCATCCGGTAGAAGTCTTCATCCAAGCGGGGCAGAAGAGGTCTTCCATCTGATTGAAGTCTTCATCCAAGAGGCATCTTCTATCGTCATCCATCCGGAGCGGAAGCATCCTGAAGACCTCCGCCGCGGAACATCCATCCTGGCTGACGACTGAACGACGAATGACGGTTCCTTTAAATTACGTCATCCAAGATGGCGTCCCTCGAATTCCGATTGGCTGATAGATTTTTCCTACCTTAATTCCGATTGGCTGATAGAATCCTGATTGGCTGATTGAATCAGCCAATCAGATTGAGCTCGCATTCTATTGGCTGATCGGAACAGCCAATAGAATGCAAGCTCAATCTGATTGGCTGATTGGATCAGCCAATCGGATTGAACTTGATTCTGATTGGCTGATTCCATCAGCCAATCAGAATATTCCTACCTTAATTCCGATTGGCGGATAGAATCCTATCAGCCAATGGTTTAGGTCTGGAGACATTCTTGACCAGTCCATCACCTTTTCCCTCAGCTTCTTTAGCAAGGCAGTGGTCGTCTTGGAGGTGTGTTTGGGGTCGTTATGTTGGAATACTGCCCTGCGGCCCAGTCTCCGAAGGGAGGGGATCATGCTCTGTTTCAGTATGTCACCATACATGTTGGCTTTCATGGTTCCTCATTGAACTGTAGCTCCCCAGTCTTGGCAGCACTCATGCAGGCCCAGACCATGACACTCCCACCACCATGCTTGACTGTAGGCAAGACACACTTGTCTTTGTACTCCCCACCTGGTTGCCGTCTCACACGCTTGACACCATCTGAACCAAATAAGTAATCCATGTCCGTAGTCTGATTGTCTTCAGCAAACTATTTGCAGGCTTTATTGTGCATTATCTTTAGAAGAGGCTTCCTTCTGGGACGAAAGCCATGCAGACCAATTTAATGCAGTGTGCGGAGTATGGTCTGAGCACTGACAGGGTGACTCCCCCCCTTCATCCTCTGCAGCAATGCTGGCAGCACTTATACGTCTATTTTCCAAAGACAACCTCTGTATATGACGCTGAGCACATTCACTCAACTCCTTTGGTCGACCATGGGGAGGCTTGTTTTGAGTGGAGAGGGACAAAAGGAGGAAGAGAAAAATCACCGAAAAAGTAGACATTAGGGCAGGGAGGTTTTAACCTATCCTCTAAAGATATAAGTGAACAGGAACAAGAGATCCTAGCAAAAGGCCTTAAATTTATTCCCTCACAGAGAGTAAATTCTTTCCAATGTTTTGTGGATGCTCAAAAATATATCAGAAATCTTACAGTTAAGAGATTTTATGCTAAATAGAAAGTAATGTACAATCCACCAACTACACCTACTAGAGAAAGAACTAAATTTAAGAACCCTACTACCTTCTACCCAGTAGTAGTAAGGTCCCAACACTGAGGTTTTTAATAAACTATTAATGAGGAATATAGAACAGATCCCCAAATGTACAAAATATTATAATCTCACGAAAAAAGAGTTTGAAAATTTTGAATCTCTTAAAGGACACTGTACCCCAAATTTTTTCTTTTGTGATTCAGATAGAGCATGACATTTTAAGCAACTTTCTAATTTTACTCCTATTATCAAATGTTCTTTATTCTCTTGGTATCTTTATTTGAAATGCAAGAATGTAAGTTTAGATGCCGGCCCATTTTTGGTGAACAACCTAGGTTGTCCTTGCTGATTTGTGGATAAATTCATCCAGCAATGACAAACTGCTGTCCAGAGTTCTGAACCAAGAAAAAAAAGCTTAGATGCCTTCTTTTTCATATAAAGATAGCAAGAGAAAGAAGAAACATTGATAATAGGAGTAAATTAGAAAGTTGCTTATAATTGCATGCTCTATCTGAATCACAAAAGAAAAATTTTGGGTTCAGTGTCCCTTTAACAAAAGGGAAGATATTGTGATCAAGGAAGCTGACAAGGGTGGGGGGTTGTAATCATGGATAGGGAAAACTATATGAAAGAATCAACCTAGACTTTTATCTGACACACACACTTTTAAATTATTGGCACCAAACCCAAAAAATTATTCACTTCACAACTACAATCTTTACTCTTAGAGGCTAGAAACAATTAAATTATCACTAATGAGGAATTTGAATTCGTATATAAAGATAACTCTAAAACAGCAATTTTTAACTTTTTACCTAAGGTTCACAAGGACCCCATAAACACACCTGGAAGGCCCATTATAAGTGGTATTGATTCCCTCACCTCTAACTTGTCAGCTTTCATTGACTATTTACGTCAACCCTATGCCCAAACATCTAAGTCATATTTCTCCAACATTGGTGTGTCCGGTCCACGGCGTCATCCTTACTTGTGGGATATTCTCTTCCCCAACAGGAAATGGCAAAGAGTCCCAGCAAAGCTGGTCACATGATCCCTCCTAGGCTCCGCCCCCCCCAGTCATTCTCTTTGCCGTTGCACAGGCACCATCTCCACGGAGATGGTTAAGAGTTTTTTGGTGTTTAAATGTAGTTTTATTCTTCTATCAAGTGTTTGTTATTTTAAAATAGTGCTGGTATGTACTATTTACTCTGAAACAGAAAAGGATGAAGATTTCTGTTTGTAAGAGGAAGATGATTTTAGCAGACAGTAACTAAAATCGATTGCTGTTTCCACACAGGACTGTTGAGATGAAGTAACTTCAGTTGGGGGAAACAGTTAGCAGTCTTTTCTGCTTAAGGTATGACTAGCCATATTTCTAACAAGACCATGTAATGCTGGAAGGCTGTCATTTCCCCTCATGGGGACCGGTAAGCCATTTTCTTAGTTAAACATAAAAGAATAAAGGGCTTCAAAAAGGGCTTAAAAACTGGTAGACATTTTTCTGGGCCTAAAACAATTGCTTTACTAGGCATATTATGCAGATTCTAACTAATTATTGGTATTATAATCTTGGGGAACGTTTAGAAAAACGGCAGGCACTGTGTTGGACACCTTTTTCAGATGGGGGCCTTTCTAGTTATAGACAGAGCCTCATTCTGGGACTGTATAGGGGTTAAATGTAAAAACGGCTCCGGTTCCGTTAATTTAAGGGTTAAAGCTCTGAAATTTGGTGTGCAATACTTTTAATGCTTTAAGACACTGTGGTGAAATTTTGGTGAATTTTGAACAATTCCTTCATACTTTTTCACATATTCAGTAATAAAGTGTTTTCAGTTTGAAATTTAAAGTGACAGTAACGGTTTTATTTAAAACGTTTTTTTGTGCTTTGTTGACAAGTTTAAGCCTGTTTAACATGTCTGTACCATCAGATAAGCTATGTTCTATATGTATGAAAGCCAATGTGTCTCCCCATTTAAATTATGTGATAATTGTGCCATAGTGTCCAAACAAAGTAAGGACAGTAATGCCACAGATAATGATATTGCCCAAGATGATTCCTCAAATGAGGGGAGTAAACATGATACTACATCATCCCCTACTGTGTCTACACCAGTTATGCCCACACAGGAGGCCCCTAGTACATCTAGTGCGCCAATACTTATTACCATGCAACAATTAACGGCTGTAATGGATAACTCCATAGCAAATCTTTTATCCAAAATGCCTACTTATCAGAGAAAGCGCGGATTGCTCTGTTTTAAACACTGAAGAGCAAGAGGACGCTGATGATAACTGTTCTGACATACCCTCACACCAATCTCAAGGGGCCATGAGGGAGGTTTTGTCTGATGGAGAAATTTCAGATTCAGGAAACATTTCTCATCAAGCTGAACCTGATGTTTAAATTTAAATTAGAACATCTCCGCGCACTGCTTAAGGAGGTGTTATCTACTCTGGATGATTGTGACAATTTGGTCATTCCAGAGAAATTATGTAAGATGGACAAGTTCCTAGAGGTTCCGGTGCCCCCCGACGCTTTTCCTATACCCAAGCGGGTGGCGGACATAGTAAATAAAGAGTGGGAAAGGCCCGGCATACCTTTTGTTCCCCCCCCCCTATATTTAAGAAATTATTTCCTATAGTCGACCCAGAAAGGACTTATGGCAGATAGTCCCCAAGGTCGACGGGGGCGGTTTCTACTCTAAACAAACGCACTACTATTCCTATCGAAGATAGTTGTGCTTTCAAAGATCCTATGGATAAGAAATTAGAGGGTTTGCTTAAAAAGATTTTTGTACAGCAAGGTTACCTTCTACAACCAATTTCATGCATTGTTCCTGTCACTACGGCAGCGTATTTCTGGTTCGAGGAACTAGAAAAATCGCTCAGTAAAGAATCTTCGTATGAGGAGGTTATGGACAGAGTTCAACTAACTCTTTTGTTTTAGATGCCGCTTTGCAATTAGCTAGATTAGCGGCGAAAAATTCAGGGTTTGCTGTCGTGGCGCGCAGAGTGCTTTGGCTAAAGTCTTGGTCAGCGGATGTGTCTTCCAAGACAAAATTGCTTAACATTCCTTTCAAAGGTAAAACATTATTTGGACCTGATTTGAAAGAGATTATTTCAGACATCACTGGGGGAAAGGGCCACGCCCCTCCCACAGGATAGGTCTTTTAAGGCTAATAATAAGCCTAATTTTCGTCCCTTTTCGCAGAAACGGACCAGTCTCTAATTCTGTATCCTCTAAGCAAGAGGGTAATACTTCACAACCGAAACCAGCCTGGAAACCAATGCAAGGCTGGAACAAGGGTAAGCAGGCCAAGAAGCCTACCACTGCTACCAAAACAGCATGAAGGGATAGCCCCCGATTCAGGACCGGATCTAGTGGGGGGCAGACTTTCTCTCTTTGCTCAGGCTTGGGCAAGAGATGTTCAGGATCCTTGGGCGCTAGAAATAGTTTCTCAAGGTTATCTCCTGGAATTCAAGGAACTACCCCCAAGGGGAAGGTTCCACAGGTCTCAATTATCTTCAAACCAAATAAAGAGACAGGCATTCTTACATTGTGTAGAAGACCTGTTAAAGATGGGAGTGATACATCCAGTTCCAATAAGAGAACAAGGAATGGGATTTTATTCCAATCTGTTCATAGTTCCCAAAAAAGAGGGAACATTCAGACCATTTTTGGATCTAAAGATCCTAAAACAAATTTCTCAGGGTACCATCGTTCAAAATGGAAACTATTCGAACGATCCTACCTACTATCCAGGAAAATCAATTTATGACTACCGTGGATTTAAAGGATGCGTACCTACATATTCCTATCCACAAGGAACATCATCAGTTCCTAAGGTTCGCTTTTCTGGACAAGCATTACAGTTTGTGGCACTTCCATTTGGATTAGCACTGCTCCAAGGATTTTCACAAAGGTACTAGGGTCCCTTCTAGCGGTTCTAAGACCAAGGGGCATTGCTAGTAGTACCTTACTTGGACGACATCCTGATTCAAGCGTCGTCCCTGTCAAAAACAAAGGCTCATACGGACATCGTCCTAGCCTTTCTCAGATCTCACGGATGGAAGGTGAACAAAGAAAAAGTTCTCTGTCCCCGTCAACAAGAGTTCCCTTCTTGGGAACAATAATAGATTCCTTCGAAATTAGGATTTTTCTGACAGAGGTCAGAAAATCAAAACTTCTAAGCTCTTGTCAAGTACTTCATTCTGTTCCTCGTCCTTCCATAGCGCAGTGCATGGAAGTAATAGGATTGATGGTTGCAACAATGGACATAGTTCCTTTTGCACGAATTCATCTAAGACCATTACAACTGTGCATGCTCAGACAGTGGAATGGGGATTATACAGACTTGTCTCCGACGATTCAAGTAGATCAAAAGACCAGAGATTCACTCCGTTGGTGGCTGACCCTGGACAATCTGTCACAGGGAATGAGCTTCCGCAGACCAGAGTGGGTCATTGTCACCACCGACGCCAGCCTAGTGGGCTGGGGCGCGGTCTGGGAATCCCTGAAAGCTCAGGGTCTATGGTCTCGGGAAGAGTCTCTTCTCCCGATTAAACATTCTGGAACTGAGAGCGATATTCAATGCTCTCAGAGCTTGGCCTCAACTAGCAAAGGCCAAATTCATAAGGTTTCAGTCAGACAACATGACGGACCGTTGCATATATCAATCATCAGGGGGGAACAAGGACTTCCCTGGCGATGAAAGAAGTGACCAAGATAATTCAATGGGCGGAGGATCACTCCTGCCACTTGTCTGCGATCCACATCCCAGGAGTGGAAAATTGGGAAGCGGATTTTCTGAGTCGTCAGACATTCCATCCCGGGGGAGTGGGAACTCCATCCGGAATCTTTGCCCAAATAACTCAATTATGGGGCATTCCAGACATGGATCTGATGGCGTCTCGTCAGAACTTCAAGGTTCCTTGCTAACGGGTCCAGATCCAGGGATCCCAAGGCGACCCTAGTAGATGCACTAGTAGCACCTTGGACCTTCAACCTAGCTTATGTATTCCCACCGTTTCCTCTCATCCCCAGGCTGGTAGCCAGGATCAATCAGGAGAGGGCCTCCGGTGATCTTGATAGCTCCTGCGTGGCCACGCAGGACTTGGTATGCAGACCCTGGTGAATATGTCATCGGCTTCCACCATGGAAGCTACCTTTGAGACAGGACCTTCTTGTTCAGGGTCCATCTCGAACATCCGAATCTGGTTTCCCTCCAACTGACGGCTTGGAGATTGAACGCTTGATTTTATCAAAGCGTGGGTTTTCAGATTCTGTAATAGATACTCTGATTCAGGCTAGAAAGCCTGTAACTAGAAAAATTTACCATAAAATATGGAAAAAATATATCTGTTGGTGTGAATCTAAAGGATTCCCATGGAACAAGATAAAAATTCCTAAGATTCTATCCTTTCTACAAGAAGGTTTGGAGAAAGGATTATCTGCAAGTTCTCTGAAGGGACAGATCTCTGCTTTATCTGTTTTACTTCACAAAAGACTGGCAGCTGTGCCAGATGTTCAAGCATTTGTTCAGGCTCCTGGTTAGGATCAAGCCTGTTTTACAGACATTTGACTCCTCCCTGGAGTCTAAATCTAGTTCTTTCAGTTCTTCAAGGGGTTCCGTTTGAACCCTTACATTCCGTAGATATTAAGTTATTATCTTGGAAAGTTTTGTTTTTGGTTGCAATTTCTTCTGCTAGAAGAGTTTCAGAGTTATCTGCTCTGCAGTGTTCTCCGCCCTATCTGGTGTTCCATGCAGATAAGGTGGTTTTGCGTACTAAGCCTGGTTTTCTTCCGAAAGTTGTTTCCAACAAAAATATTATCCAGGAGATAGTTGTACCTTCTTTGTGTCCGAATCCAGTTTCAAAGAAGGAACGTTTGTTACACAATTTGGACGTAGTCCGTGCTCTAAAATTCTATTTAGAGGCTACTAAAGATTTCAGACAAACATCTTCCTTGTTTGTTGTTTATTCTGGTAAAAGGAGAGGTCAAAAAGCGACTTCTACCTCTCTTTCCTTTTGGCTTAAAAGCATTATCCGATTGGCTTATGAGACTGCCGGACGGCAGCCTCCTGAAAGAATCACAGCTCACTCCACTAGGGCTGTGGCTTCCACATGGGCCTTCAAGAACGAGGCTTCTGTTGACCAGATATGTAAGACAGCGACTTGGTCTTCACTGCACACTTTTGCCAAATTTTACAAATTTGATACTTTTGCTTCTTCGGAGGCTATTTTTGGGAGAAAGGTTTTGCAAGCCGTGGTGCCTTCCATTTAGGTGACCTGATTTGCTCCCTCCCTTCATCCGTGTCCTAAAGCTTTGGTATTGGTTCCCACAAGTAAGGATGACGCCGTGGACCGGACACACCGTTGGAGAAAGTAATTTATCAGGTAAGCATAAATTCTGTTTTAAGGGACACTAAACATGTCCTTCAATTTTTGAAAGAGTTTAAATGGCAAAACCAATATATGTGGGTAACTATGGATGTTACTTCTTTATACTTCATCATAGATCACAAAAAGAGATTAGAATCCATTAATTGGAGGTTGTCAAAAAATCCAAATTTGGAACCAAAACGTATGGACTTTATTTTGAGATCAATCGAAATTATTTTAAATCACAATTTCTTCTGGTATAATGACACTTATTACTTACAGGTATGTGGTACTGCCATGTGCACCAGGTTTGCACCAAGTTATGCTAAAATGTATATGGATTATTTTGAACACTGTTATACAGAAACTAGCGCCTTCTATGATCAATGGAATGCCCCCCCAAAACCAATACAGATTAGCAACCTAAAGGGCTTTTTTACTTGTGGAAGAAGGGTTGTAATTATACCAAAAGAGTACATAAAACCTTTTCCTTCCCAGTCACAGGGAAATAATTTGAAATTAAAAGTTTTATAACATGCAAAACGCAAAATGTAATCTACCTATTACAATGTGGCTGTAAGAGCCAATATTTAGAACAAACTAGCAGATTTCTGAAGACGAGAATCTTGGAACATTTAAATAAAATTGAAAAAGAACACGATAATGATGGGGTACCCTTGCATTGTAGTAGCTGCAAAGAATATAGGACAGAAACGTTCCTTTGGTTAGGAATAGAAAGAGTGTCTACTCACTGGAGGAGGGGGGAAGATTAATAAAAGTCTAGATCAGAGAGAACTTTGGTGGATACATACCTTAAAAACATATGCCCAATGGGGTCTAAATAAGGACATTAGAATTGCTGCATTTATAGCATATGATTACTGTGAATCATACATGTTTTGTAAACTTTGTAACTGTTGATTATGTTATTCACATTTTTCTCTTTTTACATACTTAGCAATTGAATACATTAACAGTTTGATAAAAGTTCTTATTGGACAACTACAAACATGTGACATAACTTCAACATAACGGACCTGTTTGGGAACTGAATTTTTCACTACTTGATTGAAAGCATGGTCGACGTAAGATCAACACGCCTCCTTGATCTGATTGGTCAAAATGTCACTATATGATTTGCTATTTTATCTATATTGAATGCTGTTTATCAACTGATCTTTTGTATAAACACAATCGTTTTATGCTAATTTTCCATGCTATATATCGTTAATACATTTACTGTGTTGTCTACTAGAACGTTTAGTGATAGAGATATGGGTATAAATCCAGGGACGTCATTTTTGTGATGTCACGGATAGCGCAAAAATTAATGTTATTTAAACCACCTGTGTTAGAGGAAATGTATATGCACTTTTTTAGCATACTTTTACTGATTTTAATCGCTCTTGAGAAAGACGAACTGTTGCAGTTGAAACGCGTTGAGCAATAAAGGAACCTTTTTTACCTTACAAGTTAAATGCTTGGTTTTTACTAAGGAGCCGAACACCCAACTCTATCTTGTGAGTATATATTACTCATTCCACACATGTTGGTGGATACTGCATGACTTTCAATGTTTCTGTCAGGATAGGTAAAGTCCAGAGTTAGACCCAAATGCTAGAATGAGGGTAATAACACCCTAGCATAGTGAGTATATACCAGGACCTGACCCTGCGACAGCTACAGTATGAAATACTCACAGAGACAGGCTGGAAGATGGCACAGCAGGGTCAGGAGAAGAATCTGCATGTAGATAGGGTTAATCAAGAGAGTTGTCAAGTAAGCAATGTCCAGCAACATGTAATCAGGCAGGTAGGGGTTAACCAATAGAGTAATCAAGCAAGCAGTGTCCAGCAACATGTAATCAGGCAGGTAGGGGTTAACCAATAGAATAATCCAGCAAGCAATGTCCAGCAACGTGTAATCAGGCAGGTAAGGGTTAACCAATAGAATAATCCAGCAAGCAATGTCCAGCAACGTGTAATCAGGCAGGTAGGGGTTAACCAATAGAGTAATCAAGCAAGCAATGTCCAGCAACGTGTAATCAGGCAAGTAGGGGTTAAGCAATAGAGTTATCAAGCAAGCCAAGTCCAGCAACAAGAAATCAGTCAGATAGGGGTTCAGGGTTCAGGATAATAACAAGCTCAGGTTCAGAAATATATATAGAGTACTCACAAGCCAACGAGTGAAAACAAACAGGCACCGGAGGAGAGAAGACGCCGGAATAAGAAGCCATTCTGACGTCAGAGGAGAGGGACGGCTTCAGCCAAGTTGCTAGGCAACAGAGTGTAGCGCAACAGCGCCGAAGAAATAGAGGAAGAGCGATCAGATGAGCGATTGCGACAGTGACCCCTCCTCAAGGACCCCTCCGAGGAACACAAATAGGCTTCAAAGGATTCTGAACGTGGAACTGTTTGATCAGGGCAGAGGCGTGGATATGAGAAGCAGGTTCCCATGAACGTTCAGTAATGGGATAGCCCTTCCAATGAACCAAATAGTATAAACGGTTACCTCGTAATCTGGAATCAAGAATTTGACTTATCTCGAATTCCGAAGCACCATCCACAAGAAACGGAGAGGGAGCTTTCCTTTTGGTGGAAAACCGATTAGAGACTGCCGGTTTAAGAAGAGACACATGAAATACAGGATGGATCTTCAGGTTGTCTGGTAAAGCCACCTTGTAAGCAGTAGAACAAACCTTGGAAACAATTCTAAACGGTCCAATGTATTTAGGACCCAATTTAGCACAAGGTTGCTTAAGACAAATGAATCTGGTAGATATCCAAACTTTGTCTCCAGTGCAGAATGAAGGTGCCTTACGTCGTTTGCGATCAGCAAATCACTTATACTTTAGAGAAAAGAGGAGAAGAATTTCCCGAATCTTCTTCCAGTGTTTACAGAGATTCTTCACAGTTCGATCTGCCCCAGGAACACCAGAACCCCCAGAAGACATAGGAAAAGTTTTAGGTTCAAATCCATAAGCTGCCTTGAAAGGAGAAGTCTGTAAAGAAGAATTGAAACGAGAATTGTAAGCAAATTCTGCCAAAGGAAGAAGTTGAGACCAATTGGAGTGCTGATGATTAACATAGTGCCTGAGATAGGATTCAAGAGATTGGTTTACTCATTCAGTTTGACCATTGGATTGAGGATGATGTGCAGTAGATAGAGATATGGTAACTCCAAATTGTTTGCATAGAGATTTTCAGAATCTTGAGACAAATTGAACTCCTTGATCAGAAACAATGTCCAAAGGAAAACCATGTAATCTGGTGATATGGAGTATAAACAGTTCAGCGAGTTTCCGGGCAGATGGTAATCCAGGTAAAGGAACAAAATGAGCTGCTTTGGAAAATCTGTCTACCACAACCCATATGGTCTTGTTTCCGGCAGAATTAGGAAGATCAGTCCATGGAAACATGAGACCAGGGATAATATGGAACATGTAAAGGTTGTAAGAGTCTAAAAGGTAAACCAGAAGACTGTTTATTAGAGGTACAGGTATTACAAGCTGCAACATAATCCTTGACATCTTTGTTCATAGAAGGCCACCAGACATGTTGTTTGAGTCTCCATAATGTATTACGAACTGCAGGATGTCCAGACAAAATATTATCATGAGCCCAATGAAGAAGTTTAAGGTGGAATTCTGCAGGTACAAACAAGATTCCAGGAGGTATGTTATAGGAGAAAGGAATGGAGGCTTGAGCAGACTGTAATGCTTGAAAAGGAAAAGTAGACAACTGAGCTAGAACTTTAGCAGGACGGAGAATGGGTTCGGAATCCAACAATGTAGAATCAGAAGCTTGAAATTGTCTGGATAAAGCATCCGCTTTACAGTTCTTAGAACCAGGAATATAAGAGAGGACAAAATTAAATCTGTAAAAGAACAGAGCCCATCGGGCTTGACGTGAGTTGAGGCGTTTAGCAGTATGAAGATACAGAAGATTTTTATGATCCGTAAGAATAAGAAATGGTTGAACCGTGCCTTCAAGCAGATGTCTCCATTCTTCCAAGGCCATCTTAATAGCTAACAATTCTTTGTTACCGATGTCATAATTCAGTTCTGAAGTATTAAACATCTTGGAGAAGAACCCCACAGGAAGGATTTTGCTAGTGACAGGATTTCGTTGAGATAGCACAGCCCCAGCAGCGATCAGAGAAGCATCCACTTCAAGGATAAATTGGAGACTCGGAACTGGATGGCAAAGAACGGGGGCCGAAATAAATGCAGACTTCAGAGACTCAAAGGCCTGTAAGGCTTTATCAGACCAATGCTTGCAATCCTGACCCTTCTAAGTAAGAGCAGTAAGAGGTGCCGAGATGTTAGCAAAGTCCTTTATGAATTTACGGTAGTAATTGGCAAACCCCAGAAACCTCTGAAGAGATTTTAGGGAAGTTGGTCTAGGCCAATCTATAATAGCCGACAGTTTGTCAGAATCCATCTCAAATCCAGACGGAGAAATGATGTAGCCCAAAAAATGAATAGATTCTTGATGAAAAGAGCACTTTTCAAGCTTGGCAAATAGAGAATTTTCACGTAATCTCTGGAGTACTAGTTTAACGTGATGAACGTGATCCTGTAAAGTCCGAGAATAAATCAAAATATCATCAAGATAGATAATGATGAATTGATTAAGATAGTCTCTGAATATTTCATTAACAAAATGTTGAAAAACTGCAGGGGCATTGCATAACCCAAAAGGCATAACTAAATATTCATAGTGTCCAAACCTAGTGTTGAAGGCTGTTTTCCACTCATCCCCTTTACGAATCCTGACCAAATTGTATGCCCCACGAAGATCCAATTTGGTAAAAATGGAAGCACCCTGGAGACGATCAAACAATTCAGGAATGAGAGGAAGGGGATAACAATTCTTGATTGTATTCTGATTAAGAGCACGATAGTCAATGCAAGTACGTAGACCTCCATCTTTTTTTCAACAAAGAAAAAACCTGCTCCTACCGGAGAGGAAGAAGGGCGAATAAAACCTCGGGCCAAATTATCCTTGATGTAGTCCTCGAGAGTAACGTTTTCTTGACAAGTTAGAGGGTATGTTTTACCCTTAGGAAGAGGTGCTCCAGGTAGTAGGTCAATGGGACAATCAAAGTCCCGATTTGGAGGTAATATTTCAGCATCTTTCTTAGAAAAGACATCACAAAAAGAATGATATTGTACAGGCAAAGAATCAGGAATGTCCAAAACTGCCACAACTGTACTTGAAGGTTTGGGAGTATTCTGTAAACACTGTTTGAAACAAGAGGATCCCCAGGTAACAAGTTCCCTTTTGACCAGGAGAAAACCGGATCATGAAGTTGTAGCCAAGGAAGTCCCAAAATTAAAGGAAACTGAGGAGAAGAGATGATGTCAAAACAGATGGTCTCCGAATGAAGTACTCCTTCAGACATAAGAAGTGGTATAGTAGAATATTGAATGATTCCTGAACCTAAGGGTTGACCACTGACAGTAGTAACCTTAATTACTTGGCTCTTGGAAAGCAAAGGAATCCGAAAGGAATTAACAAAATCCGAATCCATAAACATTCCAGCAGCTCCAGAATCAATGAGTGCTTGAGCCTGGAACTTGGTGTTGCCAAAACGGAAGGTGACTGGAACAAACAGCTTGGGATTGAGGGTAGGAAAAGATTTTTGGCTTAACTCAGTCCCTCTTTCTGGAGTTAAGCCCTGGCTTTTACTGGACGGGTTGGACAATCTTTTAACATATGTCCCTTAATACCACAGTAAAGACATAGTCCAAGATTACGCTTTCTGAGACGTTCAGCTTCAGATAACTTAATTGCACCAACCTCCATGGGTTCACTTGATTCAGAGATAGAAGAATTCGGAGCAGGAAGGTTAGGTGAACGAGACAAAGGACGGAAAGCAGATTTGATAAAGGATCTTCTGTTATGGTCACGTTCATGGAGATGCTCAGAGTAACGAGCATCTAACTTGATACATAAATTGATGAGTTCTTCTAGAGAATCAGGAAGATCCCTATAAACCAGTTCGTCTTTTAAACGATCACAAAGACCTTTACGAAATGCTGCACGCAGGGCCCCATGATTCCACATAGTTTCAGCAGCTAAATTCCGGAATTCTATAGCGTATTGTGCTACAGAAAGAGAACCCTGCCTTAAATCTAAAAGTCCTGCTTCGGCAGCCTCAGACCTTCCAGGTTTATCAAACACGGAAGAAAATATGGATACAAAAGTGTCAATATCGTGAAGCAAAGGATCATCCTTTTCCAACAGTGGAGAAACCCAAGCCAAGGCTTTACCTTTCATAAGAGAAATTAAAAAGGTTATCTTGGAGGAAGAGGAAACAAACATCAGAGGATTATTTCTGAAGTGTAGGCGGCACTGATTAAGGAATTCTCGACAGTCATCAGGGTTGCCATCATATTTATCAGGTAACGGAATTCTGGGAACTAACTGTTCAGCAGGATGTGGCGGGTTATATGTAGGATTAGAACTGGCCGCAGGAACAACAGGAGTTGCAGGGACTTGTGAAGGAGGAGAGAGGTTATGCAAAAGAGCAGTAATTTGATCCAACTTAGAGTCCAGTGATTGCAGGTGTGCGGAGTGGGTTCCAAGCAGCTGTCCCTGTAGAGCCACAGCTCTGGATAACTCACCAGGGTCCATTTTATGGCCTGTTTGTAATGTCAGGATAGGTAAAGTCCAGAGTTAGACCCAAATGCTAGAATGAGGGTAATAACACCCTAGCACAGTGAGTATATACCAGGACCTGACCCTGTGACAGCTACAGTATGAAATACTCACAGAGACAGGCTGGAAGATGGCACAGCAGGGTCAGGAGAAGAATCTGCGTGTAGATAGGGTTAATCAAGAGAGTTGTCAAGTAAGCAATGTCCAGCAACGTGTAATCAGGCAGGTAGGGGTTAACCAATAGAGTAATCAAGCAAGCAGTGTCCAGCAACATGTAATCAGGCAGGTAGGGGTTAACCAATAGAATAATCCAGCAAGCAATGTCCAGCAACATGTAATCAGGCAGGTAAGGGTTAACCAATAGAATAATCCAGCAAGCAATGTCCAGCAACGTGTAATCAGGCAGGTAGGGGTTAACCAATAGAGTAATCAAGCAAGCAATGTCCAGCAACGTGTAATCAGGCAGGTAGGGGTTAACCAATAGAGTAATCAAGCAAGCAATGTCCAGCAACATGTAATCAGGCAGGTAAGGGTTAACAAATAGAATAATCCAGCAAGCAATGCCCAGCAACGTGTAATCAGGCAGGTAGGGGTTAACCAATAGAGTAATCAAGCAAGCAATGTCCAGCAACATGTAATCAGGCAGGTAAGGGTTAACCAATAGAATAATCCAGCAAGCAATGTCCAGCAATGTGTAATCAGTCAGGTAGGGGTTAAGCAATAGAGAAATCCAGAAAGCAATGTCCAGCAACGTGTAATCAGGCAGGTAGGGGTTAAGCAATAGAGTTATCAAGCAAGCCAAGTCCAGCAACAAGAAATCAGTCAGATAGGGGTTCAGGGTTCAGGATAATAACAAGCTCAGGTTCAGAAATATATATAGAGTACTCACAAGCCAACGATGAGGCACGGGAGGAGAGAAGACGCCGGAATAAGAAGCCATTCTGACGTCAGAGGAGAGGGACGGCTTCAGCCAAGTTGCTAGATAACAGAGTGTAGCGCAACAGCGCCGAAGAAATCCAAGAAGAGGAAGAGCGATCAGCTGAGCGATTGCGACAGTTTCCACGCAGAACAACCGGTTGAGCCGGAATGTGAGCCCTTCTCTGTGAACCAGCGCCTCCAAACCTTTGCACATTTTCAAATCAGTCTGGGAGAAAACTGAGGGACGGCTGCGGCCACAGTTTCGGAGGAGAGTATTCATTTATTTATTCATTCATGTATGTATATGTATATATGGTTCTCTCTAAGTAATGGAAGATGTAGGGTGAATGTAGGTTTTTATATGCATATATGTTTTTTATACATATGTGTGTGCATATGTATTATGTGTATGTATGTGTATGTACATTTTTTTTATATATTTTATATATATCCTTTTTTTAAATATATTTTTATGCATCATTAATATGTATATTGTATGATGCATGCATGCATGCATGCGTGATGCTCAGATATCCTAATGAACCTATACCACTTAATGAAGTTTTCCCCAATAAAATTAGAAATAAAATTAGAAGTAGATTAATAAATAGATTAAAAAAACAGACTTTAATTAATAGATTTTTAACATAATGAAAAGGATCTTAATACATACAGGTTGTGATTACAATATTAACTTTGCTCATTAAATATGTTTTAAAAAATAGGTCCCTTTAATGAACTTATATTCATTTTATGTTAATTTTTTTACATATTTTAGCTTTAATGTAACAATATTTATTAGTAATATATCAGATGTTTATTTTTATATATATATTTAAGATATGTAAGATGGAATAGAATTAGAAATGTTGCTATAAGAAACATTCTGACTAAAATGCTTTGAAGTAGAATGCAATCTTGAAGATACATGTATGGTATAAAAGGACGTTATGTGTTAGATCCTACTGAGCTTGACAAAGACATTGAAACACGTTGCTCAGTTTGTTTCACAGAGGCTTCCGTAGTGGAGCCAGTTTTAACTCTGTTAACCATTGTCGGAGGTTGTTTGGTGGAAGCCGGCCTAAGTTTTGATGTAACTGGGACCTGATAAGACACTAAACTGATCGAGGTTCACGAGGCGACTACTTTTTGGAGCTAAGGTGGTCCTTTGGCCCAGTGACCACTTATTTACAGTGGAGTTCCACGAACGGCCAGTCCGGCTGTTATACCCTCAGATGCCAAAATTCTTTCCTGTATGGAAATGGCTCACAGTGGGATTATATCATCTCCTCAGACCGCTTAAACTGCAGCTGGGACGGACTGTCATTTTGCATCCTTGCAAGGATATTGTTTACTTTGCAACATTATAACGTGATGATTTTTTGTAGCAAGTTTTGATGTAGCAATGATTTTTTTTATTGATTGTATGTATTTTCTGATGTGAAATTTATGTTTTAACTGTGTAGATAACGTGATCATAGTAAAATAATCTGTTTATTTTATATTTACTAGGTTCCCACCAGTCTTTAGCATTTATTTGCGCAATAGTATTTTCTATTTTTTTTTTAATTATGTGGACACCTGATCACACGCCTATATGAGTTTATTATACATCACATTCCAAAATTGTTGGCATTAATATGGAGTTAGACTGCCTTTTTTAGACTATAACAGACACAAATCTTCTAGGAAGGCTTTCGACAAGATATTCGAGTATGTCTGTGAAACTTTTTCCCATTCAGTCAAAAGAACAGTGGTGTTGGAAGAGTAGGTGTTCCAATTCATTCCAAAGGTGTTCAATGGGGTTGAGGTCAGGGCTCTATGCAGACCTTCATGTACAGTGGCACAGTCATGCTGGAACAGGGAACAGCCTTGTTGAAAATATATTAAGGCTATTCAAAACTACCTTCTACTTAAAGGCTTTGAATATAGTCTGGAAAAAACAGACGGATATAATCCCTCAAGGACAGTATTTTCCTGCGATAATCTAAAATATGATAAGATGATCTCTTTCACATATAAATGTGTCCTTTCATAAAAAAATTAAAGGAACACACCATATCAAACAATAGAAAGGTTTTTTGTGTAACAAGACAAAAGGATGAATCTGATTCTTAAAGATCTGGAACAATTTAAGACAAATAGTCAGGATCAGTGGGCAAAAATTAGCTTTGTCCTGATGAAAATAAAGAAAAAAATGATAATGCTTGAAATTCAGAACATGTGTGACTGATATAATGGGTGCCAGAAAGAAACAACCTTAGAGTAAGGGACTTCCCATGTGGTGCAAATGGAGTTTCCATAAATGCTACTAAAAAACAAATAAAGGTCTCAAAATGATATCACAGTTCTTGGAAGGAAGTATATGAGCAAAGACCTAAAAATTGAGACATTAAGGCCTCCTGAGCTAACTTATACTATAATAATTGAAACTACAAAAAACCTTCCAGGAAAAAAAAAAAGTTAGCAAGTAACTGTTTCAGATATAGGAAATAAAGACATCACAAGCTGTATGTGTTAGGAACCATGTTGAGAACTGAAAACAACCTCCAGGTCAGAGGCCAACAGGAAATAGGAGGTTAGCAGTATAGCATTACAGTGAACAGGCAATGTAACAATACCTTGCATATTAACTCCATAACATCTACCCTATTTTATATTAATTTTTAAATCAGCAAACAATAAAACTAATAATGTCCCCTACTTTAACATATTAACAAACCTGAAGTGCTCTGTTACAGATCAAGTCTGTCTGGTGGTCTTGAAAATCATTGACTAATAAAATGTATTTTGCATTCAGAGAGCTGTTTAAAGTGGTGTGTAGGACTCAGATACTTGAAGGTGCATTCGCTTCATTCAAGTCATCCTCTACATATGTGCATGTATGCACACTTTTCTAACTTGATTTATTAGGACTTGGGCCAGTGAGTTTAGGACTTGGACTGGTGAGTACCTCCACTTTGTCCTGTACAGAATGTTGATAGACTTGAGTCATGGGTTTTTCTGCTACTTTGAGATCCACTCTGTTGCGGCGGTAGAGAGTGTCCTCAACATCAACAAGATAAATCTGAGGTGAAATCTTCTTAAAACTGGTACCCAACCTCCAGCGACCAGTGCTATCACCAGGGAGTGGCTTCATCCGGATTGGCTCCCCTATGCTTAGATCAGGCAAGTCTTTGGCAGATCCATCATATGTCAATTTGGAGATCTGTTTTCTTCAACATGAGGTGTGGTGCTGAACTACTTTCCATATCTTCAGTTGGTGTGTTCCTTCAGTGTAGCATTGCTCTCCATGGGTTAGTCCCATCATACTTAGCTTTCTTGCACAGATTCTTCACTATCTTGACGGCAGATAAAGCCTTGCCATTTGATTGCGGATGCCTTGTTGAAGAGGTAAGATGCTCAAACTCCCATGCAGTTGCTTACATGCAAAATGAGGTCCATTATATTAGATGACTATTTGGTTTGCCATAACATGCAAACTGTACTTTGCAACACTTAGTTTTAGTATCAGTAGATAGGTCAGGGAGCAGATACATTTCTCAGAAATCTGAATAATGACCAACAATTAGTACAAATACCTGCTCTGCATAGTTGAATTGGTCCATGCTCCCGATTTGCCATGGGAGGGTGGGTAGCACATGGAACATCATAGGTTCATTTAGTTGTGTTTGTGCATATTCATTGCACGTTAAACAACTAGTGACAAAGTCTCTGATATGATTTTGCATATTGGGCCAGTATAAAGTATGATATGGCTTAAATGTATGTGAGTCAGCATCTCTGATCTTAATGACTTTGGAATGATGACAATTGGCCCCTTGTACAGTATGCTATTCTGAATGCGGATTTCATTGCTAAATGTACATTATTCTCTTACAAGCAATGATACCTCTTCCTTTATATCAGGCCAACCAGTTAGAACAACATACTTACGTGCTCGCAAACTTTAATCAATTTCTGTGTGCTGGCGTATCTTTAACAGCCTTTGGTCTGTAACATTCAAATAGTCAGCATTATTAATTTGCACTACGTAATGAAGTTCCTGATGGATGCTGCAAACTGTGTTTTGGGCACTTTTGATATCTGATGTCCTGTCACCTGCGGTCTCTCTGCTAAGTGTGTCACTAATGTACATCTTAGAACCAAGTTTATAAAACACATTAAGGTAGTAGTTCTGAAATGTGAGCAGCATACTCTGAAGGCACTTGGGTGTGCATAGAAGGGGTTTCTTGAAAATAGAGATTAATGACTTACATCCAGTTTCTGCTGTGATCATACCATGTGTATAAGGTAGTGGTGGAAGTGCTGGCATGAATATGCAATATTCAGACATTCCTTTTCAATTTGTGCATAATTTTGTCGTAGACAAGATTCAAGTAAATTTTTGCTTGAG
The DNA here is from genome assembly GCF_027579735.1 of Bombina bombina. Lineage (NCBI taxonomy): Eukaryota > Metazoa > Chordata > Amphibia > Anura > Bombinatoridae > Bombina > Bombina bombina. The sequence continues at coordinate 247,867,790 of NC_069500.1, forward strand.
TAGCTTTGAATTGTGACAGGCTTTGTAACATCGTAATACTGCAACACATGTGTATCAGTGACCAAGTGTTTTATGTTCTGTACTGCACTATAATGCTTGGGAAGCCAATGCCAAACTGCATCCTTGTGTCCAGAAATCTTCTGAAGGGCTCACACATCTCTGACAAGTGTGGCAGGAACTTGGCAAGGTAAGAAACAAATTCCATGAAGCGCTGCAGAGATTTCACATTGGATGGTTCATGATCTTTTCTGGGTCAGCTTTCAAACCCTCTAATCCATCAGTTTCACTTGCCGCCAATGATCCATCAAGGCCAGCAGTTTGCTATCATGATCATGCGCTGCTTCCACAAAAGTATCACCACAGCTAACCATAAGTATATAACCAGCTATTAGCTCAGTACCATTGAGTCCTCAAGAGTTAATATTGCCACAGAAACATCAAAAACAATATGAGCCATCTCTTCCTGCCCCATGGGGTCCAGAAAGTTGTCATGTAACTGCTCTTATCATCCAACTTACATTGCATGTATCATGTTCATCAACAAAAGTAAACATCCCTGTCAATGGATACAAGACATCTTCAAGTGTTGGCATGATGTAGTAAGAACATCTCAGTGCTTAGTTTAAAAATGTAGGATCTTTGCAGATACTTAGTTTATCAGGCTTCTTAACAATCACCATTTTGCCTATCAAGTAAGTTGGTTCAGTCCCTGGTATAATTTGTCCATTTGCATTATGCTTGTCTAGCTGTGACTTAACCGCATGTTTAATAGCCACCAGTACATTGCATATTATTATTACTATTATTATTTGTAGAGCGCCAACAGATTCCGCTTGTGTAGTGTGAATTTGACTGGAGGTACACTTGGATCTTTAGCTCTCCTTGTAAAGATTCAACTGTTCCATTAAAAACATCATCATATTTTTTTATTAGCAATTGTTTTGTTAAGGGTCCCTTTAAATGATAGTCCATCTTATGGAGCTCAGCAGGGATGAAGAAGTGAATCAACTAGAGTCTCTCACAAGTTGAACCAGACAACAATGGCTTCTGGCTGGCTTCTACAATTTCAAACTCTAGTTTGTATATGTCTCCTCATATAATACGATCTGTCTGGAATAGCTCCAGAGATTTCATAAGCTCACCTGAGTACAACTTCAGTTTGATTTCACTTGGCTATAGCGGGGTTTCAGGTGCTAATTTCATTTTGTCTTTCAAGCTCATTACGTCACAAATAGCACCAGAATCGAGCAGGCATTTTTGTGGTTTATTATGTAAATTTTGGTGACAATTAATTTCTTTCCTTTGGATCTTGATTTGCATGTCTTCCCATAAGTTGGACTCTTCTCTCTTACTTATTGGTGGGTGTTCGCAAAGCACTTACACACTGCAGATTCAGATACAGGTGTGCTGAGCTGTTTACGCTGGACATGTGAATTTGTTTCATAATGAACGCACATTCATTAACGAAACATGGAACATTTTTAAAACTAGATGAATATACGAAAAATGCTGCATAATATTTAAAGAAAACAAAGAATAATGAGCAAATTTAGCAGTATTTGTTTACTTTAAATTGTTAAAATACTTACCTAAGCTTGCTGGAGAGCCACATTAACCCACTCCTGTTCTTCACAGAACCCCAGCCAGCCTAACAGGAAGTTTAACACGACGGCTCTCAGGGGCTGCCCTAAAGTAGAAGGTTCTTAAGGGCAGGCCCTGTTTGCTGCCGCCCTAATCCTCCTGTTAGAGGGCGGGGGCTCTGTCAAGAAGAGGAGCAGGAAAGAGTTCCTATTTTAGTCACTACAGGTGAACTTTCATACAGGGAGTGACAGTCCACGATCCATTACTCCTGGAAATTAATCTTCTCTACCACTGGGAGGCAAAGATCCCCAAACCCTAGGAAATCCATAAAACACCTCCCACCTCACTGGCAACTCAGTCTTGTCTTTGCCTCCACTGGAGGAGGTTAAAGAAGATTTGCATTTGATTCTTCAGTGAGAGGGGGATTCTCAGATTGAGTTAAGGCCCATTTACCCTCAGAGTACAATGATTGTTGGGGGGATGTGGTTGGCATATTGGTAGTGGTATGTATTTTACCTATTGGGATTTAGTCACAAGCCTTTCCACGGATGTCGCATGAACATGTCCTTTGTCACCTTCTGTTGGTTCGTCAAAATTCTCACATTCCAGATCCTCTGCTGTTGTTTTAGCACTGGTTTTGGCTTCCTACTGGTTTTCTCCAGTAGCAGAGTGCCTATTGGTAAGTACTTTATTCTTTAATTTTATATTTGGCACTCTATAAGCCTGTTCGGTTACCGTTATATATTTATTTTATATGTATGTGACCTTTGGATAGTTAGATAGTTTTTAGGTAATTCCCCTTTATTATTACGTTTTTAAAAATTTGCTTCATGTTTTTGGCCTTTTTTGGATGCACACGCGTTAGCTTTCGGGCCTGCGGACATCGGAATGATGGCGTGAGTTTTGGCAGACTCTTACTTTATTATGATGACAGTTTGACGCATGCCTTCTTTTTTGAATTTATAAATTAAGAGTTATTTTCAGAAGGAGTAGGAGTTTGGGATATTACTGCATACTTTTTTTTTTTGCACTTAACTTCTTTATTAGTTCCTTGCAGTTATGGAGCACAGGCCCTTCTTAGATTCTTGCACCTGGGCCCTGTGGTTTCTTGTTACGCCTCTGCATAGGCCCAAAAAGAGAAGCCTGCAAAACACTCAAAACCAAAATAAGACTCCAAGAAGTATCAGACATGAATTTGTTGTTTAAGGTGTCAAAGTATTATTTTAATGCTGCTATAGTTTTCAGACAAGATTCTAATTTCTTTGTGTTCTTCTTGGTTGAGATCTTTGTTCCATAAGGCTTTCTTGAGGCAGGTTAGCCTCCACCTTAACAGATTACTGCTCATTCTATTAGATCGATTGCCATTTCTTCAGTTGTCCAATTTTGCAAGACAGCTATTTTTCTTAAACTCTACCACTTTGATGTTTTTGCTTCTTCTGATGCGGCCTTTGGTAGGAAAAGTCCTTCAGGTAGTTGTCTCAGAATGATTAATTTGCCTGTTAGTTATTCTTTCATTGCATGATTTTTGCCCTTTTTGAGTTTTATTGGGTTTGTGGATTTAGTTTTGGGGTTGTGGATTTAGTTTAGTTTCTTAAAGGGACAGCAACCCCAAAAAATGTAATTCATGATTCGGATAGAACATAGAATTTTAAACAATTTTCAAATGTACTTTTATTTTTAAATATGCTTCATTCTTTTGTTATCCTTTGCTGAAGGAAAAATATTGTACTAGTGGCAGCTAGTGATGTCGCGAACAGTTCGCCGGAGAACAGTTCCCGGCGAACATAGCTTGTTCACGTTCGCCGCAGCGGGCGAACATATGCGATGTTCGATCCGCCCCCTATTTGTCATCATTGAGTAAACTTTGACCCTGTATCTCACAGTCTGCAAACACATTTCAGCCAATCAGCAGCAGACACTCCCTCCCAGACCCTCCCAGCTCCTGTGCAGCAGCCATTTTAGATTCATTCTGATCCTGCATTCTTAGTGAGAGGAGGGATAGTGTAGTTGCTGCTGATTTTATAGGGAAATTGATAGCTAGGCTAGTGTATTCAGTGTCCACTACAGTCCTGAAGGACTCATCTGATCTCTGCTGTAAGGACAGCACCCCAAAAAGCCCTTTTAGGGCTAGAACATCAGTCTTTTTTTTCTTTCTTTGTAATCTAATTGCATTTGCCTGCCTGTCAGCTTGTGTCAGGCTCACAGCATATACTGTGCCTACTTGCTCAGTGCCACCACTCATATCTGGTGTAACATTAGTGTAAATTTAAAAAAAAAACTTTTACATCAGTCTGCTAGTGTAATCTAATTTCAGTTGCCAGGCCAGCCTGCCACTGCCAGCCTGTGTGTCAGGCTCACAGGATATACTCTGCCTACTTGCTCAGTGCCACCACCAGTCATATCTGGTGTAACAGTAGTGTAAATTTTTTTTAAAAAAAAACTTTTACATCAGTCTGCTAGTGTAATCTAATAGCAGTTGCCTGCCTGCCACTGCCAGCCTGTGTGTCAGGCTCACAGCATATACTGTGCCTACTTGCTCAGTGCCACCACTGATATCTGGTGTAACATTAGTGTAAATTTAAAAAAAAAACTTTTACATCAGTCTGCTAGTGTAATCTAATTTCAGTTGCCAGGCCAGCCTGCCACTGCCAGCCTGTGTGTCAGGCTCACAGCATATACTGTGCCTACTTGCTCAGTGCCACCACTCATATCTGGTGTAACGTTAGTGTAAATTTAAAAAAAAAAAAAACTTTTACATCAGTCTGCTAGTGTAATCTAATTTCAGTTGCCAGGCCAGCCTGCCACTGCCAGCCTGTGTGTCAGGCTCACAGCATATACTGTGCCTACTTGCTCAGTGCCACCACCAGTCATATCTGGTGTAACAGTAGTGTACATTTTTTTTAAAAAACTTTACATCAGTCTGCTAGTGTAATCTAATAGCAGTTGCCTGCCTGCCACTGCCAGCCTGTGTGTCAGGCTCACAGCATATACTGTGCCTACTTGCTCAGTGCCACCACTCATATCTGGTGTAACATTAGTGTAAATTTAAAAAAAAAACTTTTACATCAGTCTGCTAGTGTAATCTAATTTCAGTTGCCAGGCCAGCCTTCCACTGCCAGCCTGTGTGTCAGGCTCACAGCATATACTGTGCCTACTTGCTCAGTGCCACCACCAGCCATATATGGTGTAACAGTAGTGTAAAAATTTTTTAAAAAAAACTTTTACATCAGTCTGCTAGTGTAATCTAATAGCAGTTGCCTGCCTGCCACTGCCACTGCCAGCCTGTGTGTCTGGCTCACAGCATATACTGTGCCTACTTGCTCAGTGCCACCACTCATATCTGGTGTAACATTAGTGTAAATTTAAAAAAAAAAAACTTCTACATCAGTCTGCTAGTGTAATCTAATTTCAGTTGCCAGGCCAGCCTGCCTGCCACTGCCAGCCTGTGTGTCAGGCTTACAGCATATACTGTGCCTACTTGCTCAGTGCCACCACTCATATCTGGTGTAACATTAGTGTATTTTTAAAAAAAAAAAAAACTTTTACATCAGTCTGCTAGTGTAATCTAATTTCAGTTGCCAGGCCAGCCTGCCACTGCCAGCCTGTGTGTCAGGCTCACAGCATATACTGTGCCTACTTGCTCAGTGCCACCACTCATATCTGGTGTAACATTAGTGTAATTTAAAAAAAAAAAAACTTTTACATCAGTTTGCTAGTGTAATCTAATTTCAGTTGCCAGGCCAGCCTGCCACTGCCAGCCTGTGTGTCCGGCTCACAGCATATACTGTGCCTACTTGCTCAGTGCCACCACTCATATCTGGTGGCACAATAGATTGCACGCGCAGTGCCCCAAATTTGAAGTAGGAGGACCGACCAAGCATCTTTTTCCATCTCCCGGTTCCTAAAATCCATGCCATATACACCTCCCCTGGCGCCGCAACTGCCTCTGGGAACCTTACCATGGGTCCCAGACTGCACGTCTTGTAATTCTCTGTCTGGGAAATTATATATCTATCAAATCTATCTATTTATCTATCAAATCTATCTAACTATCAATTGTATCTATCAAATGTATATTGCATCTATTGATCTATGTAATTCGTATCTATTAAATGTATATTGCATCTATTGATCTATGTAATTTGTATCTATCAAATGTATATTGCATCTATTGATCTATGTAATCTATGTATCTATCTATCAAATCTATCTATCTCGTGGCCGGACTGTTTTGTGACAGCCACTTGTGTTTCGACCAAATTTGAAGTAGGAGGACCGACCAAGCATCTTTTTCCATCTCCCGGTTCCTAAAATCCATGCCATATACACCTCCCCCTATAGGGGGAGTAACAGGTATTAAACTGATCAGAATAGTACTACTTAACACACCACTCATATCTGGTGGCACAATAGATTGCATGCGCAGTGCCCCAAATTTGAAGCAGGAGGACCGACCAAGCATCTTTTTCCATCTCCCGGTTCCTAAAATCCATGCCATATACACGTCCCCTGGCGCCGCAACTGCCTCTGGGAACCTTACCATGGGTCCCAGACCGCACGTCTTGTAATTCTCTGTCTGGGAAATTATATTTCTTTCATGTAATTAGCAAGAGTCCATGAGCTAGTGACGTATGGGATATACATTCCTACCAGGAGGGGCAAAGTTTCCCAAACCTTAAAATGCCTATAAATACACCCCTCACAACACCCACAATTCAGTTTTACAAACTTTGCCTCCCGTGGAGGTGGTGAAGTAAGTTTGTGCTAGATTCTACGTTGATATGTGCTTCGCAACAGGTTGAAGCCCGGTTTTCCTCTCAGAGTGCAGCGAATGTCAGAGGGATGTGAAGAGAGTATTGCCTATTTGAATACAATGGTCTACCTCTAGGGGATCTATTTCATAGGTTCTCTGTTATCGACGATATACTCTTATATACCATTACCTCTACTGATTCTCGTTTCAGTACTGGTTTGGCTATCTACTATATGTGGATGAGTGTCCTGGGGTAAGTAAATCTTATTTTTTGTGACACTCTAAGCTATGGTTGGGCACTTTATATATAAAGTTCTAAATATATGTCTTTAAACTTATATTTGCCATGATTCAGGATAATCAGTATTCCTTTATAATTCAGACTGTCAGTTTCATTATTTGGGATAATGCATTTTAATTCAATTTATTTTTCATTACCTTGAAAATTTTCAATTGACCATTTTCCCTGCGTGCTGTTAGGCTCGCGGGGGCAGAAAATGCTTCTTTTTATTGCGTCATTCTTGGCGCGGACTTTTTTGGCGCAAAATTTTTTGTCATTTCCGGCGCCGTAGTTGACGCCGGAAGTTGTATTCTGTAACGTCATTTTTGACGCATGTTTATTCAGACATTTTTTTCCCGCCAAAAAATGTGGGCGTCAGTTTCGGCGTCAGAGGATGTGGCGTCATACTTGGTGCCAAAAAATATGGGCGTTGTATTTAGCGCCAATAATGTGGGTGTCATATTTGGCGCCAAAAAATGTGGGCGTATTTTTGTTCCATTTTTTCCTCACATTATTTAAACCTCACTTTTTTATTGCTTCTGGTTTTTTAGAAGCTTATTATTTTGCATTCTTTTCCCATTCCTGAAACTGTCATTTAAGGAATTTGATAATTTTGCTTTAAATATTGTTTTTTTCTATTACATATTGCAAGATTTCACTGTTCCTGTTTCAAAAACGTTCTAAGGGATTCCTGTTGACTGAGTTCAGTCCTACCAAAGCTAAGTTCATTTATTTTAAATGTTATGAATGTTTTTCTTTAGCTATGGTTTGTAATAAGTTATCATGATAAACTTTTACATGCAGAATCCGTTAGTATTTATGCTTTATATATTTGCTATTCTTTTTACATCTTATGTACAAGAATTACTTAGAAGATTTATAAGAATATTTTTCTGATTCTATTTTAAAGGCTTTGTCTGACATTGTGCCTTCTAATAAAATTTTTAGGTCTTTTTCAAACTTCTTTTTTAATTATTGAAGTTTCAAATGACCAACAACATAATTATTTATCCTTCTCTGATGATGTTTTTTCTCATTCAGAATTTTCTTCGTCAGATATTGACACTAACAAATCTACTTTTTTATTTTTTTATTAAAGTACATTTGTTCTTTGTTGAAAAGGTGTTGATTATTTTGGATATTAAGGTAATTAGTTCTTTTTCAAGACTAACTAAAATTTTATTTCTGCTTATTTATTCTTCTGTATTTTCAGAGATTTTTTTCCAGTTCCTCATACTAGGGAATGGAATAGGCTGAGAGTTTTCTTTTATTCCTTCTTTAAAGGTTTTAAACTATATTCTTTGCCGGCAGTTAAATTCAATTTTGAAGGTTCTCCAATTTAATGGGGCTATCTCTACTCCTGCTAATTATGCTATTGTTTCTATAGCAAAATAGTATTTATTTTCCTTTAGATGGTTGTATCTTATTTAAGGAAAAACATAATTTATGTAAGAACTTACCTGATAAATTCATTTCTTTCATATTAGCAAGAGTCCATGAGCTAGTGACGTATGGGATATACATTCCTACCAGGAGGGGCAAAGTTTCCCAAACCTCAAAATGCCTACAAATACACCCCTCACCACACCCACAAATCAGTTTAACGAATAGCCAAGAAGTGGGGTGATAAGAAAAAAGTGCAAAGCATTAATATAAGGAATTGGAATAATTGTGCTTTATACAAAAAAAACATAACCACCACAAAAAAGGATGGGCCTCATGGACTCTTGCTAATATGAAAGAAATGAATTTATCAGGTAAGTTCTTACATAAATTATGTTTTCTTTCATGTAATTAGCAAGAGTCCATGAGCTAGTGACGTATGGGATAATGACTACCCAAGATGTGGATCTTCCACGCAAGAGTCACTAGAGAGGGAGGGATAAAATAAAGACAGCCAATTCCGCTGAAAAAAATCCACACCCAAAAAATAAAGTTTAAATCTTATAAAGAAAAAAACTGAAAATATAAGCAGAAGATTCAAACTGAAAAAGCTGCCTGAAGTACTTTTCTACCAAAAACAGCTTCAGAAGAAGAAAACACATCAAAATGGTAGAATTTAGTAAAAGTATGCAAAGAAGACCAAGTTGCTGCTTTGCAAATCTGATCAACCGAAGCTTCATTCCTAAACGCCCAGGAAGTAGAAACTGACCTAGTAGAATGAGCTGTAATCCTTTGAGGCGGAGTTTTACCCGACTCGACATAAGCATGATGAATTAAAGATTTCAACCAAGATGCCAAAGAAATGGCAGAGGCCTTCTGACCTTTCCTAGAACCGGAAAAGATAACAAATAGACTAGAAGTCTTTCTGAAATTCTTAGTAGCTTCAACATAATATTTCAAAGCTCTAACTACATCCAAAGAATGCAATGATTTCTCCTTAGAATTCTTAGGATTAGGACATAATGAAGGAACCACAATTTCTCTACTAATGTTGTTAGAATTCACAACCTTAGGTAAAAATTTAAAAGAAGTTCGCAACACCGCCTTATCCTGGTGAAAAATCAGAAAAGGAGACTCACAAGAAAGAGCAGATAATTCAGAAACTCTTCTGGCAGAAGAGATGGCCAAAAGGAACAAAACTTTCCAAGAAAGTAATTTAATGTCCAATGAATGCATAGGTTCAAACGGAGGAGCTTGAAGAGCCCCCAGAACCAAATTCAAACTCCAAGGAGGAGAAATTGACTTAATGACAGGTTTTATACGAACCAAAGCTTGTACAAAACAATGAATATCAGGAAGATTAGCAATCTTTCTGTGAAAAAGAACAGAAAGAGCAGAGATTTGTCCTTTCAAGGAACTTGCAGACAAACCTTTATCCAAACCATCCTGAAGAAACTGTAAAATTCTCGGAATTCTAAAAGAATGCCAGGAAAAATGATGAGAAAGACACCAAGAAATATAAGTCTTCCAGACTCTATAATATATCTCCCTAGATACGGATTTACGAGCCTGTAACATAGTATTAATCACAGAGTCAGAGAAACCTCTTTGACTAAGAATCAAGCGTTCAATCTCCATACCTTTAAATTTAAGGATTTGAGATCCTGATGGAAAAAAGGACCTTGCAACAAAAGGTCTGGTCTTAACGGAAGAGTCCACGGTTGGCAAGAGGCCATCCGGACAAGATCCGCATACCAAAACCTGTGAGGCCATGCTGGAGCTACCAGCAGAACAAACGAGCATTCCTTCAGAATCTTGGAGATTACTCTTGGAAGAAGAACTAGAGGCGGAAAGATATAGGCAGGATGATACTTCCAAGGAAGCGACAATGCATCCACTGCTTCCGCTTGAGGATCCCTGGATCTGGACAGATACCTGGGAAGTTTCTTGTTTAGATGAGAGGCCATCAGATCTATTTCTGGAAGTCCCCACATTTGAACAATCTGAAGAAATACCTCTGGGTGAAGAGACCATTCGCCCGGATGTAATGTTTGGCGACTGAGATAATCCGCTTCCCAATTGTCTATACCTGGGATATGAACCGCAGAAACTAGACAGGAGCTGGATTCCGCCCATACCAGAATTCGAGATACTTCTTTCATAGCCAGAGGACTGTGAGTCCCTCCTTGATGATTGATGTATGCCACAGTTGTGACATTGTCTGTCTGAAAACAAATGAACGATTCTCTCTTTAGAAGAGGCCATGACTGAAGAGCTCTGAAAATTGCACGGAGTTCCAAAATATTGATCGGTAATCTCACCTCCTGAGATTCCCAAACCCCTTGTGCTGTCAGAGACCCCCACACAGCTCCCCAACCTGTAAGACTTGCATCTGTTGAAATTACAGTCCAGGTCGGAAAAACAAAAGAAGCCCCCTGAACTAAACGATGGTGATCTGTCCACCACGTCAGAGAGTGTCGTACAATCGGTTTTAAAGATATTAATTGAGATATCTTTGTGTAATCCCTGCACCACTGGTTCAGCATACAGAGCTGAAGAGGTCGCATGTGAAAATGAGCAAAGGGGATCACGTCCGATGCAGCAGTCATAAGACCTAGAATTTCCATGCATAAGGCTACCGAAGGGAATGATTGTGACTGAAGTTTCGACAAGCTGATATCAATTTTAGACGTCTCTTGTCTGTCAAAGACAGAGTCATGGACACTGAATCTATCTGGAAACCTAAAAAGGTTACCCTTGTCTGAGGAATCAATGAACTTTTTGGTAAATTGATCCTCCAACCATGATCTTGAAGAAACAACACAAGTCGATTCGTATGAGATTCTGCTAAATGTGAAGACTGAGCAAGTACCAAGATATCGTCCAAATAAGGAAATACCACAATACCCTGTTCTCTGATTACAGACAGAAGGGCACCAAGAACCTTTGTAAAAATTCTTGGAGCTGTTGCTAGGCCAAACGGTAGAGCCACAAACTGGTAATGCTTGTCTAGGAAAGAGAATCTCAGAAACTGATAGTGATCTGGATGAATCGGAATATGCAGATATGCATCCTGTAAATCTATTGTAGACATATAATGCCCTTGCTGAACAAAAGGCAGGATAGTCCATACAGTTACCATCTTGAATGTTGGTATCCTTACATAACGATTCAATATTTTTAGATCCAGAACTGGTCTGAAGGAATTCTCCTTCTTTGGTACAATGAAGAGATTTGAATAAAACCCCAGCCCCTGTTCCAGAACTGGAACTGGCATAATTACTCCAGCCAACTCTAGATCTGAAACACAATTCAGAAATGCTTGAGCCTTCGCTGGGTTTACTGAGACACGGGAAAGAAAAAATCTCTTTGCAGGAGGCCTTATCTTGAAGCCAATTCTGTACCCTTCTGAAACAATGTTCTGAATCCAAAGATTGTGAACGGAATTGATCCAAATTTCTTTGAAAAAAAGTAATCTGCCCCCTACCAGCTAAGCTGGAATGAGGGCCGCACCTTCATGTGGACTTAGGAGCTGGCTTTGGTTTTCTAAAAGGCTTGGATTTATTCCAGACTGGAGATGGTTTCCAAACTGATACCGCTCCTGAGGATGAAGGATCAGGCTTTTGTTCCTTGTTGTGACAAAAGGAACGAAAACGATTATTAGACCTAAATTTACCTTTAGATTTTTTATCCTGTGGTAAAAAAGTTCCTTTCCCTCCAGTAACAGTTGAGATAATAGAATCCAACTGAGAACCAAATAATTTATTACCCTGGAAAGAAAGGGAAAGCAGAGTAGACTTAGAAGACATATCAGCATTCCAAGTTTTAAGCCATAAAGCTCTTCTAGCTAAAATAGCTAGAGACATATACCTGACATCAACTCTAATAATATCAAAGATGGCATCACAAATAAAATTATTAGCATGTTGAAGAAGATTAATAATGCTATGAGAATTATGATCTGTTACTTGTTGCGCTAAAGCTTCTAACCAAAAAGTTGAAGCTGCACCAACATCCGCTAAAGATATAGCAGGTCTAAGAAGATTACCTGAACACAAGTAAGCTTTTCTTAGAAATGATTCAATTTTCCTATCTAAAGGATCCTTAAAGTAAGTACCATCTGCCGTAGGAATAGTAGTACGCTTAGCAAGAGTAGAGACAGCCCCATCAACCTTAGGGATTTTGTCCCAAAACTCTAATCTGTCAGATGGCACAGGATATAATTGCTTAAAACGTTTAGAAGGAGTAAATGAATTACCCAAATTATTCCATTCCCTGGAAATTACTTCAGAAATAGCATCAGGGACAGGAAAAACTTCTGGAATAACTACAGGAGATTTAAAAACCTTATCTAAACGTTTAGATTTAGTATCAAGAGGACTAGAATCCTCTATTTCTAATGCAATTAGGACTTCTTTAAGTAAAGAACGAATAAATTCCATTTTAAATAAATATGAAGATTTATCAGCATCAACCTCTGAGACAGAATCCTCTGAACCTGAAGAACCATTATCAGAATCAGAATGATGATGTTCATTTAAAAATTCATCTGAAAAATGAGAAGTTTTACGTTTACTAGAAGGAGGAATAACAGACATAGCCTTCTTAATGGATTTAGAAACAAAATTTCTTATGTTATCAGGAACACTCTGAGCATTAGATGTTGACGGAACAGCAACAGGTAATGTAACAGTACTAAAGGAAATATTATCTGCATTAACAAGTTTGTCATGACAATCAGTACAAACAACAGCTGGAGGAACAGATACCATAAGTTTACAGCAGATACACTTAGCTTTGGTAGATCCAGCACCAGGCAGCGATTTTCCAGAAGTATCTTCTGACTCAGTGTTAACAAGGGACATCTTGCAATATGTAATAGAAAAAACAACATATAAAGCAAAATTGATCAAATTCCTTAAATGACAGTTTCAGGAATGGGAAAAAAATGCCAGCGAACAAGCTTCTAGCAACCAGAAGCAATAAATAATGAGACTTAAATAATGTGGAGACAATAGTGACGCCCATATTTTTTTAGCGCCAAAAAAGACGCCCACATTATTTGGCGCCTAAATGCTTTTGGCGCCAAAAATGACGCCACATCCGGAACGCCGACACCTTTGGCGCAAAAAAATGTCAAAAATGACGCAACTTCCGGCTACACGTATGACGCCGGAAACAGAAACATTTTTTGCACCAAAAAAGTCCGCGCCAAGAATGACGCAATAAAATGAAGCATTTTCAGCCCCCGCGAGCCTAACAGCCCATAGGGAAAAAAGTCAAATTTTAAGGTAAGAAAAAATTGATTTATTCATATGCATTATCCCAAATATGAAACTGACTGTCTGAAATAAGGAACGTTGAACATCCTGAGTCAAGGCAAATAAATGTTTGAATACATATATTTAGAACTTTATAAAAAAGTGCCCAACCATAGCTTAGAGTGTCACAGAAAATAAGACTTACTTACCCCAGGACACTCATCTACAAGTTGTAGAAAGCCAAACCAGTACTGAAACGAAAATCAGTAGAGGTAATGGTATATATAAGAGTATATCGTCGATCTGAAAAGGGAGGTAAGAGATGAATCTCTACGACCGATAACAGAGAACCTATAAAATAGACCCCGTAGAAGGAGATCATTGAATTCAAATAGGTAATACTCTCCTCACATCCCTCTGACATTCACTGCACGCTGAGAGGAAAACCGGGCTCCAACCTGCTGCGGAGCGCATATCAACGTAGAATCTAGCACAAACTTACTTCACCACCTCCATACGAGGCAAAGTTTGTAAAAACTGATTTGTGGGTGTGGTGAGGGGTGTATTTGTAGGCATTTTGAGGTTTGGGAAACTTTGCCCCTCCTGGTAGGAATGTATATCCCATACGTCACTAGCTCATGGACTCTTGCTAATATGAAAGAAATGAATTTATCAGGTAAGTTCTTACATAAATTATGTTTTCTATCAAATCTATCTATTTATCGATCAAATCTATCTAACTATCAATCGTATCTATCAAATGTATATTGCATCTATTGATCTATGTAATTCGTATCTATCAAATGTATATTGCATCTATTGATCTATGTAATTCGTATCTATCAAATGTATATTGCATCTATTGATCTATGTAATCTATGTATTTATCTATCAAATCTATCTATCTCGTGGCCGGACTGTTTTGTGACAGCCACTTGTGTTTCGGACAAATGTCCGTCGGCTAAAAGTCCGGCCACGATTGCACGCGCAGTGCCCCAAATTTCAAGTAGGAGGACTGACCAAGCATCTTTTTCATGTCCCGTATCCTAAAATCCATGCCATATACACCTCCCCCGATAGGGGGAGTAACAGGTATTAAACTGATCAGAATAGTACTACTTAACACACCACTCATATCTGGTGCCACAGTAGATTGCACGCGCAGTGCCCCAAATTTGAAGTAGGAGGACCGACCAAGCATCTTTTTCCATCTCCCGGTTCCTAAAATCCATGACATATACACCTCCCCTGGCACCGCAACTGCCTCTGGGAACCTTACCATGGGTCCCAGACCTCACGTCTTGTAATTCTCTGTCTGGGAAATTATATATTTATCAAATCTATCTATTTATCTATCAAATCTATCTAACTATCAATCGTATCTATCAAATGTATATTGCATCTATTGATCTATGTAATCTCTGTATCTATCTATCAATCTCGTGGTTGTGCAAATGGAGTTTGGTCTGTCACTGTGAAGCGGGCATAACCCTTACACTACCTGATCGATACAACATCATACCTGATGTTTTAAAGCACGTTATTCCAAACAATTTAGGAATGTTAGGTGATTTATGCCCTTTATGGCTTAAAACCAGACTCTGCATCAACTATGTAATTTTCCGTGGGAGTTTTGCCATGGATCCACCTCCGGCATGCCACAGTCCAGTTGTTAGTCCCCTTGAAACAACTTTTCCATCACTATTGTGGCCAGAAAGAGTCCCTGTTGGTTTTAAAGTTCGCCTGCCTATTGAAGTCAATGGCGGTTCGTCCGGTTCGCGAACAGTTGCGGAAGTTCGAGTCAGCCGTTCGCGAACTGAAATTTTTAGGTTCACGACATCACTAGTGGCAGCTAGCTGAAACATCTATTTAGCCAATCACAAGAGACAAATGTATGCAGGCACCAATCCCCAGCTAGCTCCCCCTATTATAGGATATGTGCATATTCATTTTCAACAATGGATACCAAAAGAAAGCACATTTTAAAATAGAAGTGATTTTAAAAGTGTCTTAAAATTGCATGCTCTCTCTGCTTCTTGCAAGTTTAATTTTGACTTTTCTATCCCTTTAAATCCCACCCTTTATGTTTCATTATTTGTGGACTCCACAGTTTGGGTATTAGTTCCCAGGAGTAATTGATTGTGGACTCTCACCTGTATGAAAGAAAACAGAATTTATGCTTACCTGATAAATTCATTTCTTTCATGGTGTTGAGAGTACAGAAGGCCCCACCACCCTGTGTTTTCTGGTGGTGTTTATTTTCTTACACACATCTTTTTTTCTCCTATTAGTTTGTTCTTAATTCTTTTCCTACCTCTATGGCTTGGCTACACATAAGACTGAGTTGCCAGTGAGGTGGGAGGGGTTTTATAGAGTTCTTGAGGTTTGGGAATCTTTGCTTCCTCCTAGTGGTAGGGAAGAATAATTCCCAGGAGTAATGGATCATGGACTCTCACCACCATGAAATTAATTTATCAGGTAAGCATAAATGTTTCTTCTCCTGTAGCAGTGGAACATGTTCATTCGTTTAATGAAAATTAATGCTAATGTTCAACGAATAGTCGATTATATGCTTTTTGTTCAAAACGATAGAAATACAGAACAGCAGAGGCGCAGAATATTTAAAATACAAAATATTTTGAATATTCGAAACAAAAGATTTGACCGCACAAATACGCTGTTGTTGCAGTTTGGTCACATGGTTCACTTTGGTGTGTTGCTGCTGCACTGTCAATCTGTCTGTTCTAATCCATGACTTTCATGCATTTATCAGTGAGCTCTGCTGTGCGGCACATTAAATAGCTGTATTCAAGTTTAAGTCCAATTCTCTTAATATCTGTCACATGTTCTTTCGCTTACTATGCTAATAACAATTGTATCTCTTATTAATTCATCCCACTGAGTACCATATTCACAAGTTGCTGCTTTTTCTCTAAGGTGTGTAACAAACTTATCTATTGACTCGCCCTATTCTTGTTTGCAGTAGCCAAACATTTCCTTTTAATACATCACTTTTCAGCAGTTTTAAAGTAAGCTTTTAATGCAGCTAAAATGGCCGTAACATTTTGCTGCTGTTCCACTGTAAGATTATGATTGTGTAAACAGACCCGCATTCACTTCCTTATAATCTTCTAAGAGTTGCAGCTTATACAACGGGTGGTTTGTCAGTCAGGTTTGTAGCTAGAGAATACTATCCCAAGTCTGCTCTAAAATTGTCCCAATTAATGTTCAAATCTCCACTTATCTTCATCTCCAAGTGCAATGTCTGACTAGTCTCTATTGAATTCTTAACCAGTAACTTGCAGAAAAACAGCTATCCCACAAGGGAAAAACATATGGACATATTTTAATTCTGTAATCACTAAAGACTACCCCTTTAAGTTAACCTGAAACGGGTATACAATGGAAAAGGCCTACACGTCTTTTGAAATGACTGAAAAACAAATATCCTCCATCTTGCTTCAAGGTTCCTATGAACAGAAATATAACACTTTCAAAGGATCAGTGGTGATTTGCCAAGTAAACAAGAAAAGTGTGTTGTCCCTCAACTTGGAAAGTCTGTCTCTAAGCAGAGACACCTAAACAGTTATACAGAATTGTTTTTATTAACTTGAAGAACCAAAAAGTAAAAGCACCCTCCTAGAGGAGAAGGGGAAATGAGGCCCTTACCTGTGTATATAGGCAAGGTTTAGTGAGACAGGCCTGTCTGTCACATTAGGGCAATATAATGACAGGTGAGAAAGCCCTGCACCTTTAAATACTATAGAACTATTAAAGGGCCATAATACCCAAATGTTTAAACACTTGAAAGTGATGCAGCATAGCTGTAAAAAGCTGACTAGAAAATATCTCCTGAACATCTCTATGTAAAAAAGAAAGATATTTTACCTCAAAAGTTCCTCAGTAGCCACCTCCCATTGTAAAGGATTTCTAAGCAGCATTTTAGTGTGTCTGTCCTGGGACAGCTGAAAGGATGAGCCTCGTGAACTCTCATATTATTTCACCAATCAGGTAAAGGAAGCTTACTATGAAATCTCATGAGAGTTAAGTCAAATCTCATGAGATCACAGTAAGAGTTCATGACCTCAGCACTCCTGATGCTGATTGGCTGCTGTTCATTTCTTCATTTTTTTTAAATTTTTACCTGCAGCTGGGAGCAGGTGAAGTATAACTTTTTACACAGAACTTACTCTGCTGAGCTGAGGAGATTGTGAGGTAAAATATCTTTCTTTTTTACATAGAAATGCTCAGGTGATATTTTCCTGTCAGCTTTTTAGTTATACTGCATCAGTTTCATATGATTTAGCATATGGAGTATTATGTCCCTTTAACTAGTCTGTAATGCTCAATAACATTTGTATTTTCTCTATAGAATTCTGTACTCAATACCACAAACCCTGCAAACGTGTAAAGAGAAGTAGATTTTCTATATATTCAGAAATGGAAAGCAAAAAATACACTTTAAAAACATGTTTTTATAAATAACAGTTTATATATCTTATGTTTTTTAATATAGAACTTTCAGTGGTCTTATTGTCACTTTATATCCCCCTTTTTGTAATTATTTTGTGTTGCTGCTGTGAAACATTCCTTATGTTTTACCATATACATTTTCAAAAGGCAAAACTAAATCAGCTTAAAAGGCATAATCAGTCTTTAAATACCTGAGCCACAGAGCTCTTCTTACCAGGTCTGTGGTAACCATAGTTTCAGTATAAATTTAAAACAACTTGGACTTGGGGCTCCATGTATTAACTGGCGTGTGGACATGCTTTTCAACTTGAGAAGCTGTCCGCATGCCTTTGCTGCACATAGGCAGCGAATCTGTTTGTCTGATGAGTATGTAATACCCGTCCCTTCATTTGCGCTCCTGTCAATCACCAAGAGCGAGCTCTCAGTGATTTCTTTTCACCACCTCAGAGGCGGAAAAGAGTGTAAGAAGCAGTAGTCTTCTTATATTGCAGGAAGTAAGCGCATGTGCGAACCTGCCCCGCAAGGGCTCCAGAGTAGCTTATACGCTGCTTCGTACATAGAGCCCATAGCTGCTAGTGAAAAATGTTTTGTTTTCTGAAGTTCTGGAAGAAAAGGCAGAACAACACTGTTAGCTTCAGAAAAACATGCAGTAAATGCAACATATTTGCAAAATCAATCCTTAGTGGCTAAAAAGCTAAAACACCGCCAGTATAGAACTAATCATGGCTGAAAGCTGGGCTTTTATTTATTTATTGCAAACAGTCTGACTATAGTAGCACTGCTGTTTCTAATGTAGTTAATATTGCCCCACTGCTTGGGGAGCGTTGTCCAGCTCTGCCCACCATGTGGCAGGACAGAACTAAGAAAGAGGAAGGGGTGATGCTTGAGGATTTCTCCTATAGGTAAGTAGGGGATGGACAGTTCTGTTGACACCCGTTGGGGGGAGGATTGTTCACTGATAAGTATTACTAGGGAGGGCCAAGATAAATATTTTAATTGATGTATCCACTTTATGATTCTCTTGCTAAGTCAAGAAAAAGGAAAAAATATACTTGAAAGAGAAAAAACAAACAAAAAACACCACAGACTGGAAATGGAGGGCAAAGCAGTAAATAACAAAACAGAACGAAACAAACAAAGTAGACAGGTTAGAGGAGTATTGACCTTGTCCACCAACAGTGTTACCTAAAAACATCCAATATATAGTGCACACAATAAGCACAATTTATTAAATATTGTAGTATTCAGTCTAATCTCAAATCCCATTTGACCAGATTAGATACTTTATTATTTTGCTGCAGGATAATCAGATCTCAAAGTAAGAAAGAAATATACATAAGACCAATAAAAACTTAAAGGTACATGAAACCCAACATTTTTCTTTCATGATTCAGATAGATAATACCATTTTAAACAATTTTCTAATTTATTTCTATTATCTAATCCGTTTTATTCTCTTTGTATCATTTGTTGAAGGAGCAGCAATGCACTACTGGTTTCTAGCTGAACACATGGGTGAGCCAATCACAATCAATATATATATGCAGCCACCAATCAACAGCTAGAACCTAGGTTCTCTGCTGCTCCTGAGCTTGCCTAGAAAAATCTTTCAGCAAATGATAACAAGAGAAGGAAGCAAATTAAATAATTGAAGTAAATTGGAAAGTTGTTTAAAATTGTATGATCTATCTGAATCATGAAAGAAAATTTTTGGATTTCATGTCCTTTTAAAGTTAGGCATCCATGTCAAGCCCACACCAAAGGATAGATTTGTATGTGGGACAGACTACAGGAAAAAATACCATATGAAGCAGGCAAACTTCTATATGAACAGAATGGACTGAAAATAAACAAGAAAAAATGCATAATACAAACTGCCTAATTGCTATGTTAACTTTACTTTCTTTTTTTGGAGGAATGTTCAAAACCTGCCTTCATTTTTCCTGATCTAGAATCCTTTGTGTTCTGGAACATGCCTAAGAATCTCCCAACATCCTTCCCACAAGTCAAATTTGCCCTGCAATGTTACCAGTGCACTCATCCACTTTAACAGGAAGGTAGGAGCTCCTATGATGGAGGAAGTAAATACACAATTACCTGCTACTGCTGTCAAGGCTGGTGCTTCTAAAAGGGAGAACAGGTGATCATCTTAGGGCATATCTGCAGGGGGCGGAGTCACCCTGCCGGAGGGCATAGCAAATTGTGCCTTTTATTTTTGTGAAATAATGACTTTCTATATTTATTGTATGTTTATTACACCTCTAAAAAACTTTATTAAGATGCAGAAAAGGTAAGGTATGTGATTTGTCAAAGAAGAGGCAAAATGTATCTTCACTTGGGTACTAAAAAAAAAAAATCCTTGTAACAGCCCTGACAGCTGTAGATGCACACAGGATAATGTAAGATCTACTGCTATTGAGGGGCAGTCAGAAAGTGGTTATACTTTAAAGGACCACTAAAGAGTACAATGTTACAAGCAATAAATGCATAATAAATAGACAATGCAAAGTCTGAATTTCAAATGAGTAGTAGATTTTTTTTTTCTGACAGATTTCAAAACTAGTTTCAATTTATTTCACACTGCATCATGTGACAGCCATCAGCCAACCACCGTCAGCCAACCATATAATGAACAAAATGTATATTCTGTGAATTCTGGCACATGCTCAGTAGAAGCTGGTGCCTAGGAAAGGGTGCAAATAAAAAGATTGTGCATGATAAGGTAATGGAATTAAATTGGAAAGCTGCTTAATTGTGTTCTCTGTTTAATTTGGAATTTAGGGCCCCTTTTTAAGAAAATAAACATCCTGGAGAAACCCAGCAGTGGAAACTTTTGTGTGAAACCCTGAACCAAGCTGCAGGCAGATCAGGAGGGGGCTGGACCTTTCACTTGTTTGAAGGATGTACAGACAGAGGTCACAATATTCTTAAAGGGACATAATACTCATATGCTAAATCACTTGAAACTGATGTAGTATAACTGTAAAAAGCAGGCAGGAAAATAACACCTGAGCATCTCTATATAAAAAAGGAAGATATTTACCTCACAACTTCCTCAGCTCAGCAGAGTAAGTTCTGTGCAAAAAGTTATACTCAGCTGCTGCCCAGCTGCAGGTAAAAGAGATGAACAGCAGCCAATCAGCATCAATAGTGCTGAGGTCATGAACTCTTTTACTGTGATTTCATGAGATTTAACTTAACTCTCATGAGATTTCATTGTAAACTTCCTTACACTGAATAGGGAAATAAGATGAGTGTGCACGTAAGCTCGCTCCTTCCACTGTCCCGGGACAGACATACTGATTTGTTGCTTAGAAGTCCTTTACAGTGGGATGTGGCTACTGAGAAACTTTTGAGGTAAAATATCTTTCTTTTTTAAGTAGAGATGTTCAGGTGATATTTTCTAGTCAGCTTTTTACAGCTATGCTGCATCACTTTCAAGCGTTTTAACATTTGGGTATTATGGCCCTTTAAAGGGACATAAAACGCAACATCATTCTTTCTTTCATGATTCAGATAGATGATACATTTTTAAACAACTTTCTCCTTTACTTCTATTATCATATTTTCTTTGTTTTCTTGTTATCCTTTTATTGAAAAGCTGGGATATAAGACCAGGAGTGTGCACGTGTCTGCAGCACTATATGGCGGCAATTTTGCAACAACAAACATAAGCAAGAGCACTAGATGGCAGCACTATTTCCTGTCATGTAGTGCTTCAGGCATGTGCACACTAACATGAGAACAAAGCAAATTTAATAATAGAAGTAAATTGGGAACTTTAAAAAAAAAATGGATTCTCTATGTGAATCATGAAAGAAAAATGTCCTTTTAAGTATATCCCCTTCAAATAATTCATTTGAACACAAATTAATTAAATGAATAACATTGGTATGGAAAATAAAACATGGCAAACTAAAATATTACATGATTTATTGCTATATTAATATATTTTGTTTCTATTAATGAATATAGCACATGGTTACATTTCATTTTCATTAACTAGTAAATTCTAATGTAAAGTCAGCTATATACCACCACCTAGTGGTTTTCCCCGGTTTAACATGTAATTATCAAGTAAAAGAGAAAATGCAGAGCTCTCTATCAATGTTATATGAAAAAGTTTAATATTATAAAGGAAAGAAAATATCCAGAAAACTGATGCACAAACATTTCTTGTGGTAAAGCTTTGCAAAAGTTGCTAATCAGGTAATAATTTCTTAAGTTACTATAGGAAAATATTATAATCTTAAAGGAAACTAAATATGATTTTAACCTCTAATGTATTTAAGTCATTGCAGTGTACTGAGTGAGCAGATCACAAAATGAACATAAGATTTACAACTGTGCTATATTTACCTAAGCCAGGTTTTTCCACTCCTTTGGCTACTTTGTTTGTAATTGTTTGTGGTCTTGTTGCAGAATGAGTAACCAATCATAAAGCAATCAGAGAAAGCAAAGCTGAGAGGATAGTGTTTTTCACGCTGTAGCCAATAGTAATGCACCCCGTTGGCATCAAGCAAAGGGGGCGCATGACGATTGGCTACATTTCGATTTGTCATTTTACACTTAAATAGACTATGTGTTGCGGGCGGAAGAACGGCGAATGTATAAGAATATGAAAGGGTGATTATTTATATATTTTAGCATCTACAATGATTTTATTCAATGAAAGTGCCCTTCATTTACTTTTTTATTACAAATATTGTTGAGCGTATAGTTTAATGTTACAATCACTTTAACATTTTATTACTTTACTACTGTGCACCCCACTGAGAGTGTAAGTTCTTCTACTGACTGTGTTTACTTAGGCTTCAAGAGACTAGACTCCAGTATAGAAACTTTTAGTGTAGGTTGGGATTCCACAGGCTAAATCAGCTATTTCAAATGCCAAAATAAGGGTAAACAAGTTACTTATAAACAATTGAATACACTCCAGCAGGTGAAATGGATCATTAAGAACAACTTAAAAGGGAGACATTTTTTGGATAAACTGTCCCTTCAAAACTTTTATAGAAAAAGTTATGGACAGCTATTCGGGTTAGAAGAAGCAGTTAGAGATATCGTCACTGTCTCTTTAAACTCCTTTTCCCCTCTTCATTGGCAATAGAAATATCTTTAAAAACACTAGTTGGGTTATAGGAGTTGTGTATTGGAATAATGTAACATCCATTTATATAACCAGATTCCTAAGAATGTTGAGGTAAGGGGAGGTTTATGCAGTTGTTACTGTGTGGGTGGGAAGGGGCTCATATTTTAAAATTATTTTTTTTTTTATAAAGCGCCAACAAATTCCGAAGAGCTGTCCAGGGGTACAAAGATAAAAGTACAATGACTATACAACGTTTTTAAGACACAGGGAAAAAAAATTATCAAACAAATAATAAATGAAAATGGGGGCCCTATATCCGTGGGAACGTACAATCTAGAATATGGAGCAGTTGTGTGTATGGAAATGTTTGTATTGTACGATATATATCCACCAAATTATGATACATAATAAGCATTTACCTTTCAATCTTCTAGCAACATAGAAATAAATAAATTCATGAATGTGGGTGAAGTACAGAATAACAGTGAAGGCAATTTATATTTCTCTTGTAAGGTGTATCCAGTCCACGGATCATCCATTACTTGTGGGATATTCTCATTCCCAACAGGAAGTTGCAAGAGGACACCCACAGCAGAGCTGTAATATAGCTCCTCCCCTAACTGTCATAGCCAGTCATTCTCTTGCAACTCTCAACAAGCAAGGACGTTGTAGGAGAGAGTGGTTAAATATAGCTAGTTTATTTTCTTCAATCGAAAGTTTGTTATTTTTAAATAGTACCGGAGTTGGGCTATTTTATCTCAGGCAGTAAATAGAAGAAGAATCTGCCTGAGGTTTCTATGATCTTAGCAGGTTGTAACTAAGATCCATTGCTATTCTCACATATGTCTGAGGGGATTACACAGATGAGGTAACTTCAGCGAGAGAATGGCGTGCAGTTTATTCTGCTATCAGGTATGTGCAGTTATAATTTTTTCTAGAGATGGAAAAAAACATAAATTATGCTTATCTGATAAATTCTTTTATATTTTGGCAGTGAGAGTCCACAAATTAATTCATTACCTATGGGAAATACTTCACCTGGCTACCAGGAGGAGGCAAAGACACCCCAAACAAAGCATTAAAGGGACAGTCTACACCAGAATTGTTATTGTTTAAAAAGATAGATAATCCCTTTATTACCCATTCCCTATACACTTAATCCCTTTATTACCCATTCCCTTATACACTTTTTAACTCTGTGATTACCTTGTATCTAAGCCTCTGCAAACTGCCCACTTATTTCAGTCCTTTTGACAGACATCCATTTTAGCCAATCAGAGCTGGCTCACCTGAACTCCACATGCGTGAGCACAGTGTTATCTATATGACACACATGAACTAACACCCTCTAGTGGGTCAAAATGCCCTGAGAGAAGAGTCGGTCTTTAAGGGCTTAGAAATTAGCATATGAACCTCCTAGGTTTAGCTTTCAACTAAGAATGCCAAGAAAACAAAGCAAAATTGGTGATAAAAATAAATTGGAAAATTGTTTAAAATTACATGCCCTATCTGAAGCACGAAAGTCTATTTTGGACTAGACTGTCCCTTTAAATATTTCTCCCACTTTCTCTACCCTCTCCGTCGTTCAAGCAGAGGATAAGGAAAAAACATAATTTATGTAAGAACTTACCTGATAAATTCATTTCTTTCATATTAGCAAGAGTCCATGAGCTAGTGACGTATGGGATATACATTCCTACCAGGAGGGGCAAAGTTTCCCAAACCTCAAAATGCCTACAAATACACCCCTCACCACACCCACAATTCAGTTTAACGAATAGCCAAGAAGTGGGGTGTTAAGAAAGGAGCGAAAGCATCAAAATAAGGAATTGGAATAATTGTGCTTTATACAAAAAAATCATAACCACCACAAAAAAAGGGTGGGCCTCATGGACTCTTGCTAATATGAAAGAAAACATAATTTATGTAAGAACTTACCTGATAAATTCATTTCTTTCATATTAGCAAGAGTCCATGAGCTAGTGACGTATGGGATATACATTCCTACCAGGAGGGGCAAAGTTTCCCAAACCTCAAAATGCCTATAAATACACCCCTCACCACACCCACAATTCAGTTTAACGAATAGCCAAGAAGTGGGGTGATAAAAAAGTGCGAAAGCATATAAAATAAGGAATTGGAATAATTGTGCTTTATACAAAATCATAACCACCACAAAAAAAGGGTGGGCCTCATGGACTCTTGCTAATATGAAAGAAATGAATTTATCAGGTAAGTTCTTACATAAATTATGTTTTCTTTCATGTAATTAGCAAGAGTCCATGAGCTAGTGACGTATGGGATAATGATTACCCAAGATGTGGATCTTTCCACGCAAGAGTCACTAGAGAGGGAGGGATAAAATAAAGACAGCCAATTCCTGCTGAAAATAATCCACACCCAAAATAAAGTTTAATGAAAAACATAAGCAGAAGATTCAAACTGAAACCGCTGCCTGAAGTACTTTTCTACCAAAAACTGCTTCAGAAGAAGAAAATACATCAAAATGGTAGAATTTAGTAAAAGTATGCAAAGAGGACCAAGTTGCTGCTTTGCAAATCTGATCAATCGAAGCTTCATTCCTAAACGCCCAGGAAGTAGAAACTGACCTAGTAGAATGAGCTGTAATCCTTTGAGGCGGAGTTTTACCCGACTCAACATAGGCAAGATGAATTAAAGATTTCAACCAAGATGCCAAAGAAATGGCAGAAGCTTTCTGGCCTTTTCTAGAACCGGAAAAGATAACAAATAAACTAGAAGTCTTTCGGAAAGACTTAGTAGCTTCAACATAATATTTCAAAGCTCTAACAACATCCAAAGAATGTAACGATTTCTCCTTAGAATTCTTAGGATTAGGACATAATGAAGGAACCACAATTTCTCTACTAATGTTGTTGGAATTCACAACTTTAGGTAAAAATTCAAAAGAAGTTCGCAACACTGCCTTATCCTGATGAAAAATCAGAAAAGGAGACTCACAAGAAAGAGCAGATAATTCAGAAACTCTTCTGGCAGAAGAGATTGCCAAAAGGAACAAAACTTTCCAAGAAAGTAATTTAATGTCCAATGAATGCATAGGTTCAAACGGAGAAGCTTGAAGAGCCCCTAGAACCAAATTCAAACTCCAAGGAGGAGAAATTGACTTAATGACAGGTTTTATACGAACCAAAGCTTGTACAAAACAATGAATATCA
This sequence comes from Bombina bombina, assembly GCF_027579735.1. Taxonomy (NCBI): domain Eukaryota; kingdom Metazoa; phylum Chordata; class Amphibia; order Anura; family Bombinatoridae; genus Bombina; species Bombina bombina. The sequence continues at coordinate 247,893,807 of NC_069500.1, forward strand.
GGAAGATTAGCAATCTTTCTGTGAAAAAGAACAGAAAGAGCAGAGATTTGTCCTTTCAAGGAACTTGCGGACAAACCTTTATCTAAACCATCCTGAAGAAACTGTAAAATTCTTGGAATTCTAAAAGAATGCCAAGAAAAATGATGAGAAAGACACCAAGAAATATAAGTCTTCCAGACTCTATAATATATCTCTCTGGATACAGATTTACGAGCCTGTAACATAGTATTAATCACAGAGTCAGAGAAACCTCTTTGACTAAGAATCAAGCGTTCAATCTCCATACCTTTAAATTTAAGGATTTCAGATCCTGATGGAAAAAAGGACCTTGCGACAGAAGGTCTGGTCGTAGCGGAAGAGTCCACGGATGGCAAGAGGCCATCCGGACAAGATCCGCATACCAAAACCTGTGAGGCCATGCCGGAGCTACCAGCAGAACAAACGAGCATTCCTTCAGAATCTTGGAGATTACTCTTGGAAGAAGAACTAGAGGCGGAAAGATATAAGCAGGATGATACTTCCAAGGAAGTGATAATGCATCCACTGCTTCCGCCTGAGGATCCCGGGATCTGGACAGATACCTGGGAAGTTTCTTGTTTAGATGAGACGCCATCAGATCTATTTCTGGAAGCTCCCATATTTGAACAATCTGAAGAAATACCTCTGGGTGAAGAGACCATTCGCCCGGATGCAACGTTTGGCGACTGAGATAATCCGCTTCCCAATTGTCTATACCTGGGATATGAACCGCAGAGATTAGACAGGAGCTGGATTCCGCCCAAACCAGAATTCGAGATACTTCTTTCATAGCCAGAGGACTGTGAGTCCCTCCTTGATGATTGATGTATGCCACAGTTGTGACATTGTCGGTCTGAAAACAAATGAACGATTCTCTCTTCAGAAGAGGCCAAGAATGAAGAGCTCTGAAAATTGCACGGAGTTCCAAAATATTGATCAGTAATCTCACCTCCTGAGATTCCCAAACTCCTTGTGCCGTCAGAGATCCCCACACAGCTCCCCAACCTGTGAGACTTGCATCTGTTGAAATTACAGTCCAGGTCGGAAGCACAAAAGAAGCCCCCTGAATTAAACGATGGTGATCTGTCCACCACGTTAGAGAGTGTCGTACAATCGGTTTTAAAGATATTAATTGAGATATCTTTGTATAATCCCTGCACCATTGATTCAGCATACAGAGCTGAAGAGGTCGCATGTGAAAACGAGCAAAGGGGATCGCGTCCGATGCAGCAGTCATAAGACCTAGAATTTCCATGCATAAGGCTACCGAAGGGAATGATTGTGACTGAAGGTTTCGACAAGCTGAAATCAATTTTAGACGTCTCTTGTCTGTTAAAGACAGAGTCATGGACACTGAATCTATCTGGAAACCCAGAAAAGTTACCCTTGTCTGAGGAATCAATGAACTTTTTGGTAAATTGATCCTCCAACCATGATCTTGAAGAAACAACACAAGTCGATTCGTATGAGATTCTGCTAAATGTAAAGACTGAGCAAGTACCAAGATATCGTCCAAATAAGGAAATACCACAATACCCTGTTCTCTGATTACAGACAGAAGGGCACCGAGAACCTTTGTAAAAATTCTTGGAGCTGTAGCTAGGCCAAACGGCAGAGCCACAAACTGGTAATGCTTGTCCAGAAAAGAGAATCTCAGGAACTGATAATGATCTGGATGAATCGGAATATGCAGATAAGCATCCTGTAAATCTATTGTGGACATATAATGCCCTTGTTGAACAAAAGGCAAGATAGTCCTTACAGTTACCATTTTGAACGTTGGTATCCTTACATAACGATTCAATATTTTTAGATCCAGAACTGGTCTGAAGGAATTCTCCTTCTTTGGTACAATGAAGAGATTTGAATAAAACCCCATCCCCTGTTCCAGAACTGGAACTGGCATAATTACTCCAGCCAACTCTAGATCTGAAACACAATTCAGAAATGCTTGAGCTTTCACTGGATTTACTGGGACACGGGAAAGAAAAAATCTCTTTGCAGGAGGTCTCATCTTGAAACCAATTCTGTACCCTTCTGAAACAATGTTCTGAATCCAAAGATTGTGAACAGAATTGATCCAAATTTCTTTGAAAAAACGTAACCTGCCCCCTACCAGCTGAGCTGGAATGAGGGCCGCACCTTCATGTGGACTTAGAAGCAGGCTTTGCCTTTCTAGAAGGCTTGGATTTATTCCAGACTGGAGATGGTTTCCAAACTGAAACTGCTCCTGAGGATGAAGGATCAGGCTTTTGTTCTTTGTTGAAACGAAAGGAACGAAAACGATTATTAGCCCTGTTTTTACCCTTAGATTTTTTATCCTGTGGTAAAAAAGTTCCTTTCCCACCAGTAACAGTTGAGATAATGGAATCCAACTGAGAACCAAATAATTTGTTACCCTGGAAAGAAATGGAAAGTAGAGTTGATTTAGAAGCCATATCAGCATTCCAAGTTTTAAGCCATAAAGCTCTTCTAGCTAAAATAGCTAGAGACATAAACCTGACATCAACTCTGATAATATCAAAAATGGCATCACAGATAAAATTATTAGCATGCTGAAGAAGAAGAATAATATTATGAGAATCATGATCTGTTACTTGTGCTAAAGTCTCCAACCAAAAAGTTGAAGCTACAGCAACATCCGCCAAAGATATAGCAGGTCTAAGAAGATTACCTGAACACAGATAAGCTTTTCTTAGAAAGGATTCAATTTTCCTATCTAAAGGATCTTTAAACGAAGTACCATCTGACGTAGGAATAGTAGTACGTTTAGCAAGGGTAGAAAAAGCCCCATCAACTTTAGGGATTTTGTCCCAAAATTCTAATCTGTCAGACGGCACAGGATATAATTGCTTAAAACGTTTAGAAGGAGTAAATGAATTACCCAATTTATCCCATTCTCTGGAAATTACTTCAGAAATAGCATTAGGAACAGGAAAAACTTCTGGAATAACCACAGGATATTTAAACACCTTATCTAGACGTTTAGAATTAGTATCAAGAGGACCAGAATCCTCTATTTCTAAAGCAATTAGTACTTCTTTAAGTAAAGAACGAATAAATTCCATTTTAAATAAATATGAAGATTTATCAGCATCAATCTCTGAGACAGAATCCTCTGAACCAGAAGAGTCATCAGAATCAGAATGATGATGTTCATTTAAAAATTCATCTGTAGAGAGAGAAGTTTTAAAAGATTTTTTATGTTTACTAGAAGGAGAAATAACAGACATAGCCTTCTTGATGGATTCAGAAACAAAATCTCTTATGTTATCAGGAACATTCTGCACCTTAGATGTTGAGGGAACTGCAACAGGCAATGGTACATTACTAAAGGAAATATTATCTGCTTTAACAAGTTTGTTATGACAATTAATACAAACAACAGCCGGAGGAATAGCTACCAAAAGTTTACAGCAGATACACTTAGCTTTGGTAGTTCCAGCACTAGACAGCGATTTTCCTGAAGTATCTTCTGACTCAGATGCAACGTGAGACATCTTGCAATATGTAAGAGAAAAAACAACATATAAAGCAAAATTGATCAAATTCCTTAAATGACAGTTTCAGGAATGGGAAAAAATGCCAATAAACAAGCTTCTAGTAACCAGAAGCAAAGAAAAAATGAGACTGAAATAATGTGGAGACAAAAGCGACGCCCATATTTTTTGGCGCCAAATAATACGCCCACATTGTTTGGCGCCTAAATGCTTTTTGGCGCCAAAAATGACGCCACATCCGGAACGCCGACATTTTTGCCGCAAAAGGACGTCAAAAAATGACGCAACTTCCGGCGACACGTATGACGCCGGAAACAGAAAAGATTTTTTGCGCCAAAAAAGTCCGCGCCAAGAATGATGCAATAAAATGAAGCATTTTCAGCCCCCGCGAGCCTAACAGCCCACAGGGAAAAAAGTCAAATTTTTAAGGTAAGAAAAATAATTGATTCAAGTGCATTATCCCAAATATGAAACTGACTGTCTGAAAATAAGGAATGTTGAACATCCTGAGTCAAGGCAAATAAATGTTTGAATACATATATTTAGAACTTTATAAATAAAGTGCCCAACCATAGCTTAGAGTGTCACAGAAAATAAGATTTACTTACCCCAGGACACTCATCTACATGTTTGTAGAAAGCCAAACCAGTACTGAAACGAAAATCAGCAGAGGTAATGGTATATAAATAAGAGTATATCGTCGATCTGAAAAGGGAGGTAAGAGATGAATCTCTACGACCGATAACAGAGAACTTATGAAATAGACCCCGTAGAAGGAGATCACTGCATTCAAATAGGCAATACTCTCCTCACATCCCTCTGACATTCACTGCACGCTAAGAGGAAAACCGGGCTCCAACTTGCTGCGGAGCGCATATCAACGTAGAATCTAGCACAAACTTACTTCACCACCTCCATAGGAGGCAAAGTTTGTAAAACTGAATTGTGGGTGTGGTGAGGGGTGTATTTATAGGCATTTTGAGGTTTGGGAAACTTTGCCCCTCCTGGTAGGAATGTATATCCCATACGTCACTAGCTCATGGACTCTTGCTAATTACATGAAAGAAATGAATTTATCAGGTAAGTTCTTACATAAATTATGTTTTCTTTCATGTAATTAGCAAGAGTCCATGAGCTAGTGACGTATGGGATAATAAATACCCAAGATGTGGAACTTCCACGCAAGAGTCACTATAGAGGGAGGGATAAAATAAAGACAGCCAATTCCGCTGAAAAATAATAATCCACAACCCAAAACAAAAGTTTTAATCTCAATAATGAAAAAAACTGAAATTATAAGCAGAAGAATCAAACTGAAACAGCTGCCTGAAGTACTTTTCTACCAAAAACTGCTTCAGAAGAAGAAAACACATCAAAATGGTAGAATTTAGTAAAAGTATGCAAAGAAGACCAAGTTGCTGCTTTGCAAATCTGATCAACAGAAGCTTCATTCCTAAACGCCCAGGAAGTAGAAACTGACCTAGTAGAATGAGCCGTAATTCTTTGAGGCGGGGATTTACCCGAGTCTACATAAGCATGATGAATCAAAGACTTTAACCAAGATGCCAAAGAAATGGCGGAGGCCTTCTGACCTTTCCTGGACCCAGAAAAGATAACAAATAGACTAGAAGTCTTTCTAAAATCTTTAGTAGCTTCAACATAATATTTCAAAGCTCTTACTACATCCAAAGAATGTAAAGATCTTTCCTTTGAATTCTTAGGATTAGGACACAATGAAGGAACAACAATTTCTCTACTAATGTTGTTAGAATTCACAACCTTAGGTAAAAATTTAAATGAAGTCCGCAACACTGCCTTATCCTGATGAAAAATCAGAAAAAGAGATTCACAAGAAAGAGCAGTTAACTCAGAAACTCTTCTAGCAGAAGAGATGGCCAAAAGGAACAGAACTTTCCAAGAAAGTAATTTAATGTCCAGAGAATGCATAGGTTCAAACGGAGGAGCTTGTAAAGCCCTCAGAACCAAATTAAGACTCCAAGGAGGAGAGATTGACTTAATGACAGGTTTGATACGAACCAAAGCCTGTACAAAACAATGAATATCAGGAAGATTAGCAATCTTTCTGTGAAAAAGAACAGAAAGAGCAGAGATTTGTCCTTTCAAAGAACTTGCAGATAAACCTTTATCCAAACCATCCTGAAATTCTAGGAATTCTAAAAGAATGCCAGGAGAATTTATGAGAAGAACACCAAGAAATGTAAGTCTTCCAGACTCGATAATAAATGCTCCTAGACACAGATTTACGAGCCTGTAACATAGTATTAATTACTGAGTCAGAGAAACCTCTATGACTAAGAATCAAGAGTTCAATTTCCATTCATTGATTTGAGATCCTGATGGAAAAAAGGGCCTTGAGATAGAAGGTCTGGTCTTAACGGAAGAGTCCAAGGTTGGCAACTGGCCATCCGAATGAGATCCGCATACCAAAACCTGTGAGGCCATGCTGGAGCCACCAGCAGTACAAACGAACGTTCCATTAGAATTTTGGAAATCACTTTTGGAAGAAGAACTAGAGGCGGAAAGATATAGGCAGGATGATAATTCCAAGGAAGCGACAACGCGTCCACTGGTTCCGCCTGAGGATCCCTGGATCTGGACAGATACCTGGGAAGCTTGTTTAGATGAGAGGCCATCAGATCTATTTCTGGAAGTCCCCAGATTTGAACAATCTGAAGAAATACCTCTGGGTGAAGGGACCATTCGCCCGGATGTAACGTCTGGCGACTGAGATAATCCGCTTCCCAATTGTCTACACCTGGGATGTGAACCGCAGAGATTAGACAGGAGCTGGATTCCGCCCATACAAGTATCCGCGATACTTCTTTCATAGCCTGAGGACTGTGAGTCCCACCCTGATGATTGACATATGCCACAGTTGTGACATTGTCTGTCTGAAAACAAATAAATGATTCTCTCTTCAGAAGAGGCCAGAACTGAAAAGCTCTGAAAATTGCACAGAGTTCCAAAATGTTGATTGGTAATCTCGCCTCCTGAGATTCTCAAACCCCCTGCGCTGTCAGAGATCCCCATACAGCTCCCCAACCTGACAGACTCGCATCTGTTGAGATCACAGTCCAGGTTGGACGAACAAAAGAAGCCCCTTGGACTAAACGATGGTGATCTATCCACCACGTCAGAGAGTGTCGTACATTGGGATTTAAGGATATTAATTGTGATATCTTTGTATAATCCCTGCACCATTGGTTCAGCATACAAAGCTGAAGAGGTCGCATGTGAAAACGAGCAAAGGGGATCGCGTCCGATGCAGCAGTCATGAGACCTAGAATTTCCATGCATAAAGCTACCGAAGGGAATGATTGAGACTGAAGGTTTCGACAGGCTGAAACCAATTTCAGACGTCTCTTTTCTGTTAGAGACAAGGTCATGGACACTGAATCTATTTGAAAACCCAAAAAGGTTACCTGAGTCTGATCCTCCAACCATGTCTTTGAAGAAACGACACAAGTTGATTCGTATGAGATTCTGCAGAATGTGAAGACTCAGCAAGTACCAAGATATCGTCCAAATAAGGAAATACTGCAATACCCTGTTCTCTGATTACAGAGAGAAGGGCACCGAGAACCTTTGAAAAGATCCTTGGAGCTGTTGCTAGGCCAAACAGAAGGGCCACAAACTGGTAATGCTTGTCTAGAAAAGAGAATCTCAGAAACTGAAAGTGATCTGGATGAATCGGAATATGAAGATATGCATCCTGTAAATCTATTGTGAACATATAATGCCCTTGCTGAACAAAAGGCAGAATAGTCCTTATAGTTACCATTTTGAATGTTGGTATCCTTACATAACGATTCAATATCTTTAGATCCAGAACTGGTCTGAAGGAATTCTCCTTCTTTGGTACAATGAATAGATTTGAGTAAAACCCCAGACCCTGTTCCAGAACTGGAACTGGCACAATTACTCCAGCCAACTCTAGATCTGAAACACATTTCAGAAATGCCTGAGCCTTCACTCGGTTTATTGGAATGCGAGAGAGAAAAAATCTCTTCGCAGGCGGCCTTACCTTGAAACCTATTCTGTACCCTTGTGAAACAATGTTCTGAATCCAAAGACTGTGAATCGAATTGATCCAAATGTCTTTGAAAAATCGTAACCTGCCCCCTAGCCGCTGTGCTGGAATGAGGGCCGCACCTTCATGTGGACTTGGGAGCTGGTTTTGACTTTCTAAAAGGCTTGGATTTATTCCAGATTGGAGAAGGTTTCCAAACAGAAACCGTTCCTTTAGGGGAAGGGTCAGGCTTCTGTTCCTTATTCTGACGAAAGGAACGAAAACGATTAGCAGCCCTATATTTACCTTTAGATTTTTTGTCCTGAGGCAAAAAAGTTCCTTTCCCCCCAGTAACAGTTGAAATAATAGAATCCAACTGGGAACCAAATAATTTATTACCTTGGAAAGAAAGAGAAAGCAAAGTTGACTTAGAAGACATTTCTGCATTCCAAGTTTTAAGCCATAAAGCTCTTCTAGCTAAAATAGCTAAAGACATATACCTGACATCAACTCTAATGATATCAAAGATATCAAACTTCTGGAATAACTAAAGGAGGTTTAAAAACCGAATTTAAACGCTTAGTAGATTTAGTATCAAGAGGACTAGAATCCTCCATCTCTAATGCGATTAAAACTTCTTTAAGTAAAGAGCGAATAAATTCCATTTTAAATAAATATGAAGATTTATCAGTGTCAATATCTGAGACAGAATCCTCTGAACCAGAAAAATCCTCATCAGAAACAGACAAATCAGAATGATGACGGTCATTTAAAAATTCATCTGAAAAATGAGAAGTTTTAAAAGACCTTTTACGTTTACTGGAAGGAGGAATAACAGACATAGCCTTCCTAATAGATTTAGAAACAAATTATTTTATATTAACAGGAACATCCTGAGTATTAGATGTTGAGGGAACAGCAACAGGTAATGGTATATTACTAATGGAAATACTATCTGCAATAGCAAGTTTATCATGACATTCATCACAAACTACAGCCGGAGGAACAGTTACCACAAGTTTACAACAAATGCACTTAACTTTGGTAGAACCAGCATCAGGCAGCGTCTTTCCAGAAGTAGATTCTGATCCAGGGTCAATTTGAGACATCTTGCAAAATGGAAAAGAAAAACAACATATAAAGCAAAATTTATCAAATTCCTTAAATGACAGTTTCAGGAATGGGAAAAAAATGCCAATGAACAAGCCTCTAGCAACCAGAAGCAATGAAAAATGAGACTGAAATAATGTGAGAAAAAGGTGGAGACAAGAATGACGCCCACATTTTTTAGCGCCAAAAAAACATAATTTATGTAAGAACTTACCTGATAAATTCATTTCTTTCATATTAGCAAGAGTCCATGAGCTAGTGACGTATGGAATATACATTCCTACCAGGAGGGGCAAAGTTTCCCAAACCTCAAAAAGCCTATAAATACACCCCTCACCACACCCACAATTCAGTTTAACGAATAGCCAAGAAGTGGGGTGATAAGAAAAAAGTGCGAAAGCATAAAAAATAAGGAATTGGAATAATTGTGCTTTATACAAAATCATAACCACCACAAAAAAAGGGCGGGCCTCATGGACTCTTGCTAATATGAAAGAAATGAATTTATCAGGTAAGTTCTTACATAAATTATGTTTTCTTTCATGTAATTAGCAAGAGTCCATGAGCTAGTGACGTATGGGATAATGACTACCCAAGAAGTGGATCTTTCCACACAAGAGTCACTAGAGAGGGAGGGATAAAATAAAGACAGCCAATTCCTGCCGAAAATAATCCACACCCAAAATAAAGTTTAACGAAAAACATAAGCAGAAGATTCAAACTGAAACCGCTGCCTGAAGTACTTTTCTACCAAAAACTGCTTCAGAAGAAGAAAATACATCAAAATGGTAGAAATTAGTAAAAGTATGCAAAGAGGACCAAGTCGCTGCTTTGCAAATCTGGTCAACCAAAGCTTCATTCCTAAACGCCCAGGAAGTAGAAACTGACCTAGTAGAATGAGCTGTAATTCTCTGAGGCGGAGTTTTACCCGACTCAACATAGGCAAGATGAATTAAAGATTTCAACCAAAATGCCAAAGAAATGGCAGAAGCTTTCTGGCCTTTTCTAGAACCGGAAAAGATAACAAATAGACTAGAAGTCTTACGAAAAGATTTCGTAGCTTCAACATAATATTTCAAAGCTCTAACAACATCCAAAGAATGCAACGATTTCTCCTTAGAATTCTTAGGATTAGGACATAATGAAGGAACCACAATTTCTCTACTAATGTTGTTGGAATTCACAACTTTAGGTAAAAATTCAAAAGAAGTTCGCAACACCGCCTTATCCTGATGAAAAATCAGAAAAGGAGACTCACAAGAAAGAGCAGATAATTCAGAAACTCTTCTGGCAGAAGAGATGGCCAAAAGGAACAAAACTTTCCAAGAAAGTAATTTAATGTCCAAAGAATGCATAGGTTCAAACGGAGGAGCTTGAAGAGCTCCCAGAACCAAATTCAAACTCCAAGGAGGAGAAATTGACTTAATGACAGGTTTTATACGAACCAAAGCTTGTACAAAACAATGAATATCAGGAAGAATAGCAATCTTTCTGTGAAAAAGAACAGAAAGAGCAGAGATTTGTCCTTTCAAAGAACTTGCGGACAAACCTTTATCTAAACCATCCTGAAGGAACTGTAAAATTCTCGGTATTCTAAAAGAATGCCAGGAAAAATGATGAGAAAGACACCAAGAAATATAAGTCTTCCAGACTCTATAATATATCTCTCGAGATACAGATTTACGAGCCTGTAACATAGTATTAATCACAGAGTCAGAGAAACCTCTTTGACCAAGAATCAAGCGTTCAATCTCCATACATTTAAATTTAAGGATTTCAGATCCTGATGGAAAAAAGGACCTTGTGAAAGAAGGTCTGGTCTTAACGGAAGAGTCCACGGTTGGCAAGAGGCCATCCGGACAAGATCCGCATACCAAAACCTGTGAGGCCATGCCGGAGCTACCAGCAGAACAAACGAGCATTCCTTCAGAATCTTGGAGATTACTCTTGGAAGAAGAACTAGAGGCGGAAAGATATAGGCAGGATGATACTTCCAAGGAAGTGATAATGCATCCACTGCCTCCGCCTGAGGATCCCGGGATCTGGACAGATACCTGGGAAGTTTCTTGTTTAGATGGGACGCCATCAGATCTATTTCTGGAAGTTCCCACATTTGAACAATCTGAAGAAATACCTCTGGGTGAAGAGACCATTCGCCCGGATGCAACGTTTGGCGACTGAGATAATCCGCTTCCCAATTGTCTACACCTGGGATATGAACCGCAGAGATTAGACAGGAGCTGGATTCCGCCCAAACCAAAATTCGAGATACTTCTTTCATAGCCAGAGGACTGTGAGTCCCTCCTTGATGATTGATGTATGCCACAGTTGTGACATTGTCTGTCTGAAAACAAATGAACGATTCTCTCTTCAGAAGAGGCCAAAACTGAAGAGCTCTGAAAATTGCACGGAGTTCCAAAATATTGATCGGTAATCTCACCTCCTGAGATTCCCAAACTCCTTGTGCCGTCAGAGATCCCCACACAGCTCCCCAACCTGTGAGACTTGCATCTGTTGAAATTACAGTCCAGGTCGGAAGCACAAAAGAAGCCCCCTGAATTAAACGATGGTGATTTGTCCACCATGTTAGAGAGTGTCGAACAATCGGTTTTAAAGATATTAATTGAGATATCTTCGTGTAATCCTTGCACCATTGCTTCAGCATACAGAGCTGAAGAGGTCGCATGTGAAAACGAGCAAAGGGGATCGCGTCCGATGCAGCAGTCATAAGACCTAGAATTTCCATGCATAAGGCTACCGAAGGGAATGATTGTGACTGAAGGTTTCGACAAGCTGAAATCAACTTTAGACGTCTCTTGTCTGTTAAAGACAGAGTCATGGACACTGAATCCATCTGGAAACCCAGAAAGGTTACCCTTGTCTGAGGAATCAAAGAACTTTTTGGTAAATTGATCCTCCAACCATGATCTTGAAGAAACAACACAAGTCGATTCGTATGAGATTCTGCTAAATGTAAAGACTGAGCAAGTACCAAGATATCGTCCAAATAAGGAAATACCACAATACCCTGTTCTCTGATTACAGACAGCAGGGCACCGAGAACCTTTGTAAAAATTCTTGGAGCTGTAGCTAGGCCAAACGGCAGAGCCACAAACTGGTAATGCTTGTCCAGAAACGAGAATCTCAGGAACTGATAATGATCTGGATGAATCGGAATATGCAAATATGCATCCTGTAAATCTATTGTGGACATATAATTCCCTTGCTGAACAAAAGGTAAGATAGTCCTTACAGTTACCATCTTGAACGTTGGTATCCTTACATAACGATTCAATATTTTTAGATCCAGAACTGGTCTGAAAGAATTCTCCTTCTTTGGTACAATGAAGAGATTTGAATAAAACCCCATCCCCTGTTCCGGAACTGGAACTGGCATAATTACTCCAGTCAACTCTAGATCTGAAACACATTTCAGAAATGCTTGAGCTTTTACTGGATTTACTGGGACACGGGAAAGAAAAAATCTCTTTGCAGGAGGTCTCAACTTGAAACCAATTCTGTACCCTTCTGAAACAATGCTCTGAATCCAAAGATTGTGAACAGAATTGATCCAAATTTCCTTGAAAAAACGTAACCTGCCCCCTACCAGCTGAGCTGGAATGAGGGCCGCACCTTCATGTGGACTTAGAAGCAGGCTTTGCCTTTCTAGCTGGCTTGGATTTATTCCAAACTGGAGATGGTCTCCAAACTGAAACTGCTCCTGAGGATGAAGGATCAGGCTTTTGTTCTTTGTTGAAACGAAAGGAACGAAAACGATTATTAGCCCTGTTTTTACCTTTAGATTTTTTATCCTGTGGTAAAAAAGTTCCTTTCCCACCAGTAAAAGTTGAAATAATGGAATCCAACTGAGAACCAAATAATTTGTTACCCTGGAAAGAAATGGAAAGTAAAGTTGATTTAGAAGCCATATCAGCATTCCAAGTTTTAAGCCATAAAGCTCTTCTAGCTAAAATAGCTAGAGACATAAACCTGACATCAACTCTGATAATATCAAAAATGGCATCACAGATAAAATTATTAGCATGTTGAAGAAGAAGAATAATATCATGAGAATCACGATGTGTTACTTGTTGCGCTAAAGTTTCCAACCAAAAAGTTGAAGCTGCAGCAACATCAGCCAAAGATATAGCAGGTCTAAGAAGATTACCTGAACACAGATAAGCTTTTCTTAGAAAGGACTCAATTTTCCTATCTAGAGGATCCTTAAACGAAGTACCATCTGACGTAGGAATAGTAGTACGTTTAGCAAGGGTAGAAATAGCCCCATCAACTTTAGGGATCTTGTCCCAAAATTCTAATCTGTCAGACGGTACAGGATATAATTGCTTAAAACGTTTAGAAGGAGTAAATGAATTACCCAAATTATCCCATTCTTTGGAAATTACTGCAGAAATAGCATCAGGAACAGGAAAAACTTCTGGAATAACTACAGGAGATTTAAAAACCTTATTTAAACGTTTAGATTTAGTATCAAGAGGACCAGAATCCTCTATTTCTAAAGCAATTAGGACTTCTTTAAGTAAAGAACGAATAAATTCCATTTTAAATAAATATGAAGATTTATCAGCATCAACCTCTGAGACAGAATCCTCTGAACCAGAGGAATCATCAGAATCAGAATGATGATGTTCAGTCAAAAATTCATCTGAAGGGAGAGAAGTTTTAAAAGATTTTTTACGTTTACTAGAAGGAGAAATAACAGACATAGCCTTCTTTATGGATTCAGAAACAAAATCTCTTATATTATCAGGAACATTCTGCACCTTAGATGTTGAAGGAACTGCAACAGGCAATGGTACTTTACTAAAGGAAATATTATCTGCTTTAACAAGTTTGTCATGACAATCAATACAAACAACAGCTGGAGAAATAGCTACCAAAAGTTTACAGCAGATACACTTAGCTTTGGTAGATTCAGCACTTGACAGCGATTTTCCTGTAGTATCTTCTGACTCAGATGCAACGTGAGACATCTTGCAATATGTAAGAGAAAAAACAACATATATATAAAGCAAAATTGATCAAATTCCTTAAATGACAGTTTCAGGAATGGGAAAAAATGCCAAAGAACAAGCTTCTAGCAACCAGAAGCAATAAAAAATGAGACTTAAATAATGTGGAGACAAAAGTGACGCCCATATTTTTTCGCGCCAAATAAGACGCCCACATTATTTGGCGCCTAAATGCTTTTTGGCGCCAAAAATGACGCCACATCCGGAACGCCGACATTTTTGGCGCAAAATAACGTCAAAAAATGACGCAACTTCCGGCGACACGTATGACGCCGGAAACGGAAATAGAATTTTTGCGCCAAAAAAGTCAGCGCCAAGAATGACGCAATAAAATGAAGCATTTTCAGCCCCCGCGAGCCTAACAGCCCACAGGGAAAAAGTCAAATTTTAAGGTAAGAAAAATGTAAAAATGCATTATCCCAAATATGAAACTGACTGTCTGAAAATAAGGAAAGTTGAACATTCTGAGTCAAGGCAAATAAATGTTTGAATACATATATTTAGAACTTTATAAACAAAGTGCCCAACCATAGCTAGGAGTGTCACAGAAAATAAGACTTACTTACCCCAGGACACTCATCTACATATAGTAGATAGCCAAACCAGTACTGAAACGAGAATCAGCAGAGGTAATGGTATATATAAGAGTATATCGTCGATCTGAAAAGGGAGGTAAGAGATGAATCTCTACGACCGATAACAGAGAACCTATGAAATAGACCCCTTAGAAGGAGATCACTGCATTCAAATAGGCAATACTCCTCACATCCCTCTGACATTCACTGCACGCTGAGAGGAAAACCGGGCTCCAACTTGCTGCGGAGCGCATATCAACGTAGAATCTAGCACAAACTTACTTCACCACCTCCATCGGAGGCAAAGTTTGTAAAACTGAATTGTGGGTGTGGTGAGGGGTGTATTTATAGGCATTTTGAGGTTTGGGAAACTTTGCCCCTCCTGGTAGGAATGTATATTCCATACGTCACTAGCTCATGGACTCTTGCTAATTACATGAAAGAAAGACGCCCACATTTTTGGCACCTTAAATTTTTTGGCGCCAAGAATGACGCAAACACGAACAACGCAAACACGAACAACTTCCGGCGTCAAGTATGACGCCGGAAATGACAAAAAAAATTTGCGCCAAAAAAGTCCGCGCCAAGAATGACGCAATAAATTGAAGCATTTTCAGCCCCCGCGAGCCTAACAGCCCACAGGGAAAAAAGTCAATTGAAACAATTTTTAAGGCAAGAAAAAAATTGATTATTCATATGCATTATCCCAAATAATGAAACTGACTGTCTGAAATAAGGAATATTGATCATCCTGAATCATGGCAAATATAAGTTTAAAGACATATATTTAGAACTTTATATATAAAGTGCCCAACCATAACTTAGAGTGTCACAAAAAATAAGACTTACTTACCCCAGGACACTCATCTACATATAGTAGATAGCCAAACCAGTACTGAAACGAGAATCAGTAGAGGTAATGGTATATAAGAGTATATCGTCGATCTGAAAAGGGAGGTAAGAGATAAATCTCTACGACCGATAACAGAGAACCTATGAAATAGATCCCGTAGAAGGAGACCATTGAATTCAAATAGGCAATACTCTCTTCACATCCCTCTGACATTCACTGCACTCTGAGAGGAAAACCGGGCTCCAGCCTGCTGCAAAGCGCATATCAACATATAATCTAGCACAAACTTACTTCACCACCTCCACGGGAGGCAAAGTTTGTAAAACTGAATTGTGGGTGTGGTGAGGGGTGTATTTGTAGGCATTTTGAGGTTTGGGAAACTTTGCCCCTCCTGGTAGGAATGTATATCCCATACGTCACTAGCTCATGGACTCTTGCTAATTACATGAAAGAAATAGAGAGAT
Source organism: Bombina bombina (assembly GCF_027579735.1). Taxonomy (NCBI): domain Eukaryota; kingdom Metazoa; phylum Chordata; class Amphibia; order Anura; family Bombinatoridae; genus Bombina; species Bombina bombina. The sequence continues at coordinate 247,909,390 of NC_069500.1, forward strand.
ACAAAGGCTACAGAATTGCCATAATACTGCCACCACTACATTATTTGCAGGGTGGGTTCATGGAGTCTCACTGCCAAGAAAGAAAATAATTTATCAGGTAAGCATAAAACATAATTTATATAAGAATTTACCTCATAAATCAATTTCTTTCATGGTGTCGAGAGTTCACAACCTGTTATGTATGGGATAAACATTCCTACCAGGAGGAGGCAAAGGTTCCCCAACCTCAAAAACCTATAAAATACCCCTCACACATACCTCAGTTTTACTAATAGCCAAGTAGTGAGGTGTTTAAGAAATAAAAGCTAATAATGAGGAGCAGGAAAAAAGATGTGCATTAAATTAAAAAAATAACCCCAAATGGGAGGGGCCTCGTGGACTCTTGCCACCATGAAATAAATTAATTTATCAGGTAAGTTTTAACATAAATTATGTTTTCTTTCATATAGGTGGCGAGAGTTTACAAGCTGTTACGTATGGGATAGAATACCCAAGATGTGGAAGTCCACGAGTAACAATTAAAGGGAGTGCTAAAATAAATAAAGCTTTTTCCACTGAGAAAATAAATCCAAAACAAAAAATAATGTCTTTTACGACAAAGAAACTCAAAATTGTAGGCACAATTATCAAACTGAGACAACTGCCTGAAGAACCTTTTTATCAAAAGCTGCTTCTGACAAGGCAAAAACATCAAAATGGTAAAATTTTGCAAAGGTATGCAGAGAAGACGAAGTGGCTGCTTTGCAAATTTGATCAACTGAATCCTCATTCTTGAAAGCCCAAGATGTGGCACCCGATCTAGTGAGCTGTAATTCTCTGAGGCAGAGACTGACCCACCTTCAAATAAGCTTTGTGAATCAAAAGTTTCAACCAAGAGACTAAAGAATTAGCAGAGGCCTTCTGGCCTTTCTTAGGACCAGAAAACAAAACAAACAGACTAGAAGTCTGTCTGAAATCCTTAGTAGCATCAACATAATATTTCAATGCTCTAACAACATCCAAAGAATGTAAAGCTTAATCAGTAGCAATTTTAGGATTAGGATTTAGGTAAAAGTTAAAAAGAAGTTTTCAAAACAACTTTATCCAGATGAAAAATCAGATAAGGAGACTCACAAGATAGCAGACAATTGAGAAACTCTTCTAGCAGAAGCGATAGCCAAAAGAAACAACACATAGATAGAAACATATGCCTAGATTTAGAGTTTTGTTGGTAAAAACCCGCGTAGCTAACGCTGCTTTTTTTTCCAGCACACCCTTAAGACAACGCTGGTATTTAGAGTTCTCTGAAGGGCTGCGTTAGGCTCCAAAAAGGGAGCGTAAAGGCATATTTACAGCCACTTCAACTCTCAATACCAGCATTGCTTACGGTAGCGGCTAGCTGGAAAAACGTGCTCGTGCACGATTCCCCCATAGGAAACAATGGGGCAGCCCCATTGTTTCCTATGGGGAAACAGTTTCTAAGTCTGCACCTAACACCCTAACATGAACCCCGAGTCTAAACACCCCTAACCTTACACTTATTAACCTCTAATCTGCTACCCCCGCTATCGCTGACCCCTGCATTACACTATTGATCGGAACAGCCAATAGAATGCAAGCTCAATCTGATTGGCTGATTGGATCAGCTAATCCGATTGAACTTGAATCTGATTGGCTGATTCAATCAGCCAATCAGATTTTTCCTACCTTAATTCCGATTGGCTGATAGAATCCTATGAGCCAATCGGAATTCGAGGGACGCCATCTTGGATGACGTCACTTAAAAGAACCTTCATTCATCGGGTAGTCGTCATTGAAGAAGGATGTTCCGCTCCGGAGGTCTTTAAGATGGAGCCGCTCCTCGTCGGATGGATGAAGATAGAAGATGCTGCTTGGATGAAGATGTCTGCCGGTCCAGATGTCCTCTTCTGCCCGGATAGGATGAAGACTTCTGCCGCTCCGGATGTCTTCTTTTGGTCCATCGGTGCCCGGCTGGGTGAACACGGCTCAAGGTAGGGAGATCTTCAGGGGGGTAGTGTTAGGTTTATTTAAGGGGGTTTGGGTTAGAGTAGGGGTATGTGGGTGGTGGGTTGTAATGTTGGGAGGTGGTATTGTGTTTTTTTTACAGGCAAAAGAGCTGATTTCTTTGGGGCATGCCCCGCTAAAAGCCCTTTTAAGGGCTGATAAGGTAATAGAGCTGTTAACTTTTTTAATTTAGATTAGGGTAGGGAATTTTTTTTATTTTGGGGGGCTTTGTTATTTTATTAGGGGGCTTAGAGTAGGTGTAATTAGCTTAAAATTCTTGTAATCTTTTTTTATTTTTTGGAATTTAGTGTTTGGTTTTTTTGGTAATTTGGTTTAGTTTATTTAATTGTATGTAATTGTAGGTAATTTATTTAATTAATTTATTGATAGTGTAGTGTTAGGTTTAATTGTAACTTAGGTTAGGATTTATTTTACAGGTAATTTTGTAATTATTTTAACTAGGTAGCTATTAAATAGTAAATAACTTTTTAATAGCTATTGTACCTAGTTAAAATAAATACAAAGTTGCCTTTAAAATAAATATAAATCCTAAAATAGCTACAATATAATTATTCGTTATATTGTAGCTTTATTAGGGTTTATTTTACAGGTAAGTATTTAGCTTTAAATAGGAATACTTTATTTAATAAGAGTTCATTTATTTTGTTAGAATAAAATTATATTTAACTTAGGGGGGTGTTAGGGTTAGACTTAGCTTTAGGGGTTAATACATTTTATAATACATTATAATAGTGGCGAGGTCCGGTCGGCAGATTAGGGGTTAATACTTGAAGTTAGGTGGCGGCGATGTTAGGGAGGGCAGATTAGGGCAGATTAGGGGTTAATACTATTTATTATAGGGTTTGCGAGGCGGGAGTGCGGCGGTTTAGGGGTTAATAACTTTATTAGAGTGGCGGCGAGGTCCGGTCGGCAGATTAGGGGTTAATAAGTGTAGGTAAGGTAGCGGCGATGTTGGGGGGGGGGCAGATTAGGGGTTAATAAAACATAATTTATGTAAGAACTTACCTGATAAATTCATTTCTTTCATATTAGCAAGAGTCCATGAGCTAGTGACGTATGGGATATACATTCCTACCAGGAGGGGCAAAGTTTCCCAAACCTCAAAATGCCTATAAATACACCCCTCACCACACCCACAATTCAGTTTAACAAATAGCCAAGAAGTGGGGTGATAAGAAAGGAGCGAAAGCATCAAAAATAAGGAATTTGGAATAATTGTGCTTTATACAAAAAAATCATAACCACCACAAAAAGGGTGGGTCTCATGGACTCTTGCTAATATGAAAGAAATGAATTTATCAGGTAAGTTCTTACATAAATTATGTTTTCTTTCATGTAATTAGCAAGAGTCCATGAGCTAGTGACGTATGGGATAGCAGATACCCAAGATGTGGAACTTCCATGCAAGAGTCACTAGAGAGGGAGGGATAAAATAAAGACAGCCAATTCCACTGAAAAAATAATCCACAACCCAAAACAAAAGTTTTAATCTTAATAATGAAAACTGAAATTATAAGCAGAAGAATCAAACTGAAACAGCTGCCTGAAGTACTTTTCTACCAAAAACTGCTTCAGAAGAAGAGAAAACATAAAAATGGTAGAATTTAGTAAAAGTATGCAAAGAAGACCAAGATGCTGCTTTGCAAATCTGATCAACAGAAGCTTCATTCCTAAAAGCCCAGGAAGTAGAAACTGACCTAGTAGAATGAGCTGTAATCCTTTGAGGCGGGGACTTACCCGACTCCACATAAGCATGATGAATCAAAGACTTTAACCAAGACGCCAAAGAAATGGCAGAAGCTTTCTGACCTTTTCTGGAACCAGAAAAGATAATAAATAGACTAGAAGTCTTTCTAAAATCTTTAGTAGCTTCAAAATAATATTTCAAAGCTCTTACTACATCCAAAGAATGTAAAGATCCCTCCTTCGAATTCTTAGGATCAGGGCACAATGAAGGGACAACAATTTCCCTACTAATGTTGTTAGAATTCACAACCTTAGGTAAAAATTGAAATGAAGTCCGCAACACCGCTTTATCCTGATGAAAAATCAGAAAAGGAGATTCACAAGAAAGAGCAGATAACTCAGAAACTCTTCTAGCAGAAGAGATGGCAAAAAGGAACAAAACTTTCCAAGAAAGTAATTTAATATCCAGAGAATGCATAGGTTCAAACGGAGGAGCCTGTAAAGCCCTCAGAACCAAATTAAGACTCCAAGGAGGAGAGATTGACTTAATGACAGGCTTGATACGAACCAAAGCCTGTACAAAACAATGAATATCAGGAAGATTAGCAATCTTTCTGTGAAAAAGAACAGAAAGAGCAGAGATCTGTCCTTTCAAAGAACTTGCAGATAAACCTTTATCCAAACCATCCTGAAGAAACTGTAAAATTCTAGGAATTCTAAAAGAATGCCAGGAGAACTTATGAGAAGAACACCAAGAAATGTAAGTCTTCCAGACTCAATAATAAATCTTCCTAGACACAGATTTACGAGCCTGTAACATAGTATTAATTACTGAGTCAGAGAAACCTCTATGACTAAGAATCAAGCGTTCAATTTCCATACCTTCAAATTTAATGATTTGAGATCCTGATGGAAAAATGGGCCTTGAGATAGAAGGTCTGGTCTTAACGGAAGTGTCCAAGGTTGGCAACTGGCCATCCGAATGAGATCCGCATACCAAAACCTGTGAGGCCATGCTGGAGCCACCAGCAGTACAAACGAACGTTCCATTAGAATTTTGGAAATCACTCTTGGAAGAAGAACTAGAGGCGGAAAGATATAGGCAGGATGATAATTCCAAGGAAGCGACAATGCGTCCACTGCTTCCGCCTGAGGATCCCTGGATCTGGACAGATACCTGGGAAGTTTCTTGTTTAGATGAGAGGCCATCAGATCTATTTCTGGAAGTCCCCAGATTTGAACAATCTGAAGAAATACATCTGGGTGAAGAGACCATTCGCCTGGATGTAACGTCTGGCGCTTCCCAATTGTCTACACCTGGGATGTAAACCGCAGAAATTAGACAAGAGCTGGATTCCGCCCATACAAGTATCCGAGATACTTCTTTCATAGCTTGAGGACTGTGAGTCCCACCTTGATGATTGACATACGCCACTGTTGTGACATTGTCCGTCTGAAAACAAATAAACGATTCCCTCTTCAGAAGAGGCCAGAACTGAAGAGCTCTGAAAATCGCACGGAGTTCCAAAATGTTGATTGGTAATCTCGCCTCCTGAGATTCCCAAACCCCCTGCACTGTCAGAGATCCCCATACAGCTCCCCAACCTGAAAGACTCGCATCTGTTGAGATCACAGTCCAGGTTAGATGAAGAAAAGAAGCCCCTTGAATTAAACGATGGTGATCCAACCACCAAGTCAGAGAAGATCGAACATTGGGATTTAAGGATATTATTTGAACTATCCTTGTATAATCCCTGCACCACTGGTTCAGCATACAAAGCTGAAGAGGTCTCATGTGAAAACAAGCAAAGGGGATCACGTCTGATGCAGCAGTCATGAGACCTAGAATTTCCATGCAAAAAACTACCGAAGGGAATGACTGAGACTGAAGGTTTTGACAAGCTGAAACCAACTTCAGACGTCTCTTTTCTGTTAGAGACAAAGTCATGGACACTGAATCTATTTGAAAGCCCAAAAAGGTTACCTTTGTCTGAGGAATTAAAGAACTCTTTGGTAAATTGATCCTCCAACCATGTTTTTGAAGAAACAACACAAGTTGATTCGTATGAGATTCTGCAGAATGTAAAGACTGAGCAAGTACCAAGATAACGTCCAAATAAGGAAATACCGCAATGCCCTGTTCTCTGATGACAGAGAGAAGGGCACCGAGAACCTTTGAAAAGATCCTTGAAGCTGTTGCTAGGCCAAACGGAAGGGCAACAAACTGGTAATGCTTGTCTAGAAAAGAGAATCTCAGAAACTGATAGTGATCTGGATGAATTGGAATATGAAGATATGTATCCTGTAAATCTATTGTGGACATATAATGCCCTTGCTGAAAAAAAGGCAGAATAGTCCTTATAGTCACCATTTTGAATGTTGGTATTCTTACATAACGATTCAATATTTTTAGATCCAGAACTGGTCTGAAGGAATTCTCCTTCTTTGGTACAATGAACAGATTTGAGTAAAACCCCAGACCCCGTTCCAGAACTGGAACTGGTACAATTACCCCAGCCAACTCTAGATCTGAAACACATTTCAGAAATGCCTGAGCCTTCACTGGGTTTACTGGAATGCGAGAGAGAAAAAATCTTCTCACATGAGGTCTTATCTTGAAACCTATTCTGTATCCTTCAGAAACAGTGTTCTGAATCCAAAGACTGTGAATCGAATTGATCCAAATATCTTTGAAAAATCGTAACCTGCCCCCTACCAGCTGTGCTGGAATGAGGGCCGCACCTTCATGCGGATTTAGGAGCTGGTTTTGACTTTCTAAAAGGCTTGGATTTATTCCAGACTGGAGAAGGTTTCCAAACGGAAACCGTTCCTTTAGGGGAAGGGTCAGGCTTCTGTTCTTTATTCTGACGAAAGGAACGAAAACGATTAGCAGCCCTGTATTTACCTTTAGATTTTTTGTCCTGAGGCAAAAAGGTTCCTTTCCCCCCAGTAACAGTTGAAATAATAGAATCCAACTGTGAACCAAATAATTTATTACCTTGGAAAGAAAGAGAAAGCAAAGTTGACTTAGAAGTCATATCTGCATTCCAAGATTTAAGCCATAAAGCTCTTCTAGCTAAAATAGCTAAAGACATATATCTGACATCAATTCTAATGATATCAAAAATGGCATCACAGATAAAGTTATTAGCATGTTGAAGGAGTTTAACAATGCTATAAGCATTATGGTCTGACACTTGTTGCGCTAAAGCCTCCAACCAGAAAGTGGAAGCTGCAGCAACATCAGCCAAAGAAATAGCAGCTCTCCTTAGAAAGGATTCAATCTTAATGTCTAAAGGATCCTTAAAGGAAGTACAATCCGCCATAGGAATAGTAGTACGTTTAGCAAGAGTAGAAATAGCCCCATCAACTTTAGGGATTTTATCCCAAAATTCTAATCTATCAGATGGCACAGGGTACAATTTCTTAAACCTTGGTGAAGGAGTAAATGAAGTACCCAGACTATTCCATTCCCTAGAAATTACTTCTGAAATAGCATCAGGAACTGGAAAATTTCAGGAATAACTACATGAGGTTTGAAAACCGAATTTAAACGCTTAGTAGATTTAGTATCAAGAGGACTAGACTCCTCCATATCTAATGCAACTAACACTTCTTTAAGTAAAAAACGAATAAACTCCATCTTAAATAAATATGAAGATTTATCAGTGTCAATATCTGAGGCAGAATCCTCATCAGAAACAGATAAGTCAGAATGATGACGGTCACTTAAAAATTCATCTGAAATATGAGAAGTTTTAAAAGACCTTTTATGCTTACTGGAAGGAGGAATAACAGACAGGGCCTTCCTAATAGATTTAGAAACAAATTCTTTTACATTAACACGGACATCCTGAACATTAGATGTTGAAGGAGCAACAACAGGTAATGGATTATTACTAATGGAAATACAATCTGCATTAGAAAGTTTATCATGACAGTTTTCACAAACAACAGCTGGAGGAACAGTTACCAAAAGTTTACAACAGATGCACTTAACTTTGGTAGAACCAGCATCAGGCAGCGTCTTTCCAGAAGTAGATTCTGATCCAGGGTCATGTTGAGACATCTTGCAATATGTAATAGAAAAAACAACATATAAAGCAAAAATATCAAATTCCTTAAATGACAGTTTCAGGAATGGGAAAAAATGCCAAATGAACAAGCCTCTAGTAACCAGAAGCAATGAAAAATGAGACTGCAGTAATGTGAAAAAAAGGTGGAGACAAGAATGACGCCCACATTTTTTGGCGCCAAAAATGACGCCCACATTATTGGCGCCAAGTACAACGCCCATATTTTTTTGGCGCCAAGTATGACGCCACATCCTGTGACGCCGAAAAAACGACGCCCACAATTTTGGCACAAAAAAACGCCTGAACGTCAAATATGACGCAACCATACGCAAACTTCCGGCGTCAATTAGGACGCCGGAAATGACAAAAAAAATTTGCGCCAAAAAAGTCAGCGCCAAAAATGACGCAATAAATTGAAACATTTTCAGCCACTGCGAGCCTAACAGCCCACAGGGAAAAAAAGTCAATTGAAAAAAAATTATTTTAAGGTAAGAAAAAATATTTCATATGCATTATCCCAAATAATGAAACTGACTGTCTGAAATAAGGAATACTGATTATCCTGAATCAAGGCAAATATAAGTTTAAATACATATATTTAGAACTTTACATATAAAGTGCCCAACCATAGCTTAGAGTGTCATAAAAAATAAGATTTACTTACCCTAAGACACTCATCTACATATAGTAGACAGCCAAACCAGTACTGAAACGAGAATCAGTAGAGGTAATGGTATATAAGAGTATATCGTCGATCTGAAAAGGGAGGTAAGAGATGAATCTCTACGACCGATAACAGAGAACCTATGAAATAGATCCCGTAGAAGGAGACCATGGTATTCAAATAGGCAATACTCTCTTCACATCCCTCTGACATTCACTGCACTCTGAGAGGAAAATCGGGCTCCAGCCTGCTGCGAAGCGCATATCAACGAAGAATCTAGCACAAACTTACTTCACCACCTCCATGGGAGGCAAAGTTTGTAAAACTGAATTGTGGGTGTGGTGAGGGGTGTATTTATAGGCATTTTGAGGTTTGGGAAACTTTGCCCCTCCTGGTAGGAATGTATATCCCATACGTCACTAGCTCATAGACTCTTGCTAATTACATGAAATAAATATAATGTAGGTGTTGGCGATGTTAGGGGCAGCAGATTAGGGGTTCATAGGGATAATGTAGGTGGCGGCGATGTGCGGTCGGCAGATTAGGGGTTAAATTTTTTTATTATAGTGGCGGCGATGTGCGGTCGACAGATTAGGGGTTAAATTTTTGTATTATAGTGGCGGCGATGTGGGGGGCCTCGGTTTAGGGGTACATAGGTAGTTTATGGGTGTTAGTGTACTTTAGAGTACAGTAGTTAAGAGCTTTATGAACCGGCGTTAGCCCAGAAAGCTCTTAACTACTGACTTTTTTGTGCGGATGGAGTCTTGTCGGTAGAGGCTCTACCGCTCACTTCAGCCAAGACTCTAAATACTGGCGTTAGGAAGATCCCATTGAAAAGATAGGATACGCAATTGGCGTAAGGGGATCTGCGGTATGGAAAAGTCGCGGCTTGGAAGTGAGCATTAGACCCTTTCCTGGCTGACTCTAAATACCAGCGGGCCGTAAAAAGCAGTGTTAGGAGCCCTTAATGCTGATTTTGACGGCTAACGCCAAACTCTAAATCTAGGCGATAGATATTGATGGTAGATAAGAGCCATAGGCAACAGCAAGTCTGCCTAATATTTCCTTAAAGTATAAACTCATCTAGTTTGTAGGATAGCCTTATGTTTGTCCAGACATTCTTAAAGTCCCCCACAGTGTTTGTCATTACTACCTCTTATGTAAATGTATTCCATAAATCAATCACCCTTTCTGTAAAGAAGTGTTTCCTCAAATTACTCCTGAATATACAACCCTTCATCTTGAGATTCACCCTTTAACACCTTCCAATAAAGTAGTTTAATGTGCTAAGTATGTATAGGCTCAAAGGAAGGAGCCTGTAAGACTTCTCATAGTAGGTTAAGACTCCAAGGGGAAATAGACCTAATAACGGGTTTAATCCAGATTAGAGCCCGAACCAAACAATGAATATCAGGAAGATTAGCAATTTCCTATAAAACATTACAGAAAGGGCAGAGATTTGTCTTTTCAAGGTACTGGCAGATAAACCCTTATCTAAACCAAACTGAAGAAACAGAAGAATCCTAGGAATTCTAAAAGAATGCCAAGAATAATCATGGGTAGAACCCGATGAAATATAAGTTTCTTTCCTAAAATATGGTGAGTCCACGGCTTGAGTAATTACTGTTGGGAATATCACTCCTGGCTAGCAGGAGGCGGCAAAGAGCACCACAGTTAAACTGTAAGTCTCATTTTTTTTACCCACAACCCCCAGTCATTCTGTTTGCCTTCGGTGCATGGAGGAGGTGAAGTTTAAGTGTATGAAAAAAACTTTTGATTTCATCTACAAGCAAGTTTTGGGGTATAGCCGTATTCCACGTCATTCCTTGCAGTCGGGTAGTGAGGCTTTAAAGCAGTTAGGAACTTGTAAAGAGGTATTTAGTTTTCATAACAATTGCTGCCCTAGTTTAGAAAGCCAGAGTTGGCTACTCTGTTCTTTCTTTTTAAAAGGTCTCTGTGAAGAACTGTATCTTCTCATACATTGTAACTGTCTACATGCCGGACAGAGGAGCAGGTAAGTGCTTTTTCTTCCAGTTGGGGAGACCATGCACTTAACAAATTAAAAGACACTGCTTTTTTTATTGAGACATAGATAATCCTGTTGTATGGGTTACACTGGGGCATGAAGCAGGCACTGTAGCATGTGTGAGACTAACATTTAAAATCTTTTAAAAAGAAAGGGTAAAATATTTTTTATTAGGCTTTATTTTCTGACACATATTTACTTGATAAAACAATACAAGTTTAAACTGAAAGTAAGGCTGGATTTTCTATTTCAGCAGCTTATTCATTTCCCCTTTGCTTTAAAATAAACCGATGCAACATTTTAAATTGTCCAGTTTGAAAAAACGGTTATTTCTGGTACTCAGTGGACCAGGAAGCTATTTTTAGTGCCTCTCTGTGTCGCAGCAGTAATTTGAGCTTGGCAGCTGCGGTCACATGACTGGCTTTACTTCATAATATTTCTGAAGAAAAAGTTGATTTTCTCCATTTCTGGGTGATCCGGTCTTAATTGGTAGCGGTAAGGCACCTCAGTAAGGTGTGGGGTTGCCTGAGGGGTATTTTAGAAGTTTATTTGATGTTTATTAAATGTTTTTTCTTAAATTTTCTCACATAATTTTAGCTGGGGATCGATCCTAATTTGGGATAAAATTTAAAGGGATTTTTTTTTCTTGGCTTATTTTAATTGAATATTAAAATCTTTGAAACTTATCTGTACAAGTTTATTTACTGTTTCACAACATGTCTGATATGGAGCAAGAGCCTGCTCTCATAAATTCATGCTTATTATGTTTAGATACACAAATTGCAGCTCCTATGTAATTTTTTTCTTTATGTGTCAAGAAAACCTTGCAAAATAAAGGTAACATTTTTAAGCCTAATGTCTCTTAGGGTGATGCTGTTAAAATAATACCTCAGCTTTCTCCTGCTACGTCCCAAGCCTCAATGGCATCACATGCAGTGCCCTGTGGTTCCTCTATAACTCCTAGTGGAATTTATTTAAAAGCAGAAATTGCTGCCCAAGTATCTTCAGCGGTATCTGCAGCATTAGCTACCATTCCCAGATTACAGGGAAAACACAAGAGGAAATCCAGAAATTTAGAAAATAATGTGCCTGTCCCCAGTTCTGCTTCCCAAGTTGCCCTTTCTCATAAGTCTGATGAGGAAGATCCATCAGGACTTTCTGAGGGTGAAATCTCAGATTCGGACAGTATAATTCCTTCTTCTGAGACTGAGGTGGTTATCCTTCAGATTTAAACTTGAACACCTTCATGTATTGTTAAAGGAGGTTTTAGCTACTTTAGATGACTCTGATACCCCTGTCATTGTCACTCCTAAGAAATCTAATAGTTTCTTTAAATAACCTTCCACTTCAGAGGTTTTTCCTGTGCCGGACCGTGCTAGGGAGATTAGCTCACAGGAATGGGAGAAACCAAGGGTGTCTTTTTCCCCATCTCCCATTTTTAAGAAAATGTTTCCTGTCAAGGACTCCATTAAAGACCCTTGGTATACTGTACCCAAAGTTGAAGAAGCCATTTCCACTCCGGCTAAGAGAACCACTATTCCTATTGAGGATAGCTGCTCTTTTAAGGATCTGATGGACAAGAAGCTGGAGGCTTATTTGCAAAAGATTTATGTTCATCAAGGTCTCCAATGGCAACTGGCAGTGTCTATTGCCACCGTGACTAGTGCAGCATCTTATTGGTTCAACGCCTTGTCTGATTCTCTTCAAGTAGAGACTTCCTTGGATGAAATTCAAGAAAGGATTAAAGCTCTTAATTTGGCCAATTCCTTTATTGCAGATGTCATTTTACAGGTTGTTAGACTAGGAGCTAAAACTTCTAGTTTCGCTGTCCTAGCCCGCAGGGCATTATGGTTGAAATCCTGGTCTGCGGATGTTTCCTCTAAAGTCAAGCTTCTGGCGATTCCTTACAAGGGCAAAACCTTGTTTGGACCCTGTTTGGCAGAAATGATCTCTGATATTACGGGTAGAAAAGGTTTTTTTCTACCTCAAGGCCTAAAGGATGTCAGAGTAATTTTCGTTCCTTTCGTAACTTCAGAGGAAAGCCTTCCCCCTTTTCTTCCAAGCAGGACCAATCCAAGTCTTCTTGGAAACAAGGGGAAACAATCAAAGAAACCCACAGCTGATTCCAAATCAGCATGAAGGGTTTGCCCCCAAACCAGGATCGGATCAGGTGGGGGGCAGACTTTCTTAGTTCTCTCAAGCCTGGATACAAATGTCCCAGATCCCTGGACTGTGGACATAGTATCCCAGGGTTACAAATTGGAATTCAAGACTTTTCCTCCTAGACGCAGATTCCTTCTCTCAAGATTATCTGCAGAGGGAACTTTCCGCCCCATTCTAGACTGGAAGTGTCTAAACAAGTTTCTTAAAGTTTTATCCGTCAAGATGGAGACTATATGCTCCATTCTTCCTTTAGTACAAGAGGGTCAAATCATGACAACCATAGACCTAAATTATCTTCATGTTCCTATTCACAGGGACCATCACAGATTCCTGAGATTTGCCTTTCTGGACAAACATTTCCATTTCGTGGCCCTTCCTTTTGGTCTAGCCACAGCTCCCAGAATTTTTTCAAAGGTTCTGGGGGCTCTTTTGGCAGTGATCCGTTCTCGTGGAATTGCTGTGGCACCCTACCTGGACAACATATTGGTTCAGGCGCCATCTTTTCAACTAGCAAAATCTCACACAGAGATATTTGTTGTCTTTTCTTCATTGCCCATGGATGGAATGTGAATCTGGGAAAAAGCTCCCTTTACCCTGTTACAAGAGTAGTGTTCTTAGGGACCATAATAGATTCTCTATTGATGAAGATTTTTCTGACAGAGGTATAATAATTTCCTCTTGTCTCTCTCTTCAGGCTTCTGCTCATCCTTCAGTTGCTCAATAGAGTTAGATCAGTCATTAAGGGATTCTCTGGTGGATTAATGTGGATTTCTCAGGAACATCTGTCTCAGAGCACATGTTTTCAGAGGCCTTCCTGGGTGATCATGACCACGGACGCCAGCCTACTGGGCTGGGGAGCAGTCTGGAACTCATTAAAAGCTCAGGGCCTTTGGACTCAGGAGGAGTTTGCTCTTTCTATCAACATCTTGGAGTTGAGGGCAATTTACAATGCTCTATTGGCTTGGCCTCAGTTGTCCTCAGCCCAGTTTATCAGGTTCCAGTCAGACAACATATCCTCTGTGGCTTACATCAATCACCAGGGAGAAGATTACTCAGATTCTTCAGTGGGAAGAGACCCACAATTGCTGTCTATCTGCCATCCACATTCCAGGAGTAGACAACTGGGAAGCGGATTTTCTGAGCAGACTTTTCATCCCGGGTAGTGGGAACTCCATCCTGAGGTGTTTTCCAGCTTAGTCCTCAAATAGGGGGTGCCGGAGTTAGAACTGATGGCGTCTCATCAGAACGACAAGCTTCTAAAGTACGGTTCAAGGTCAAGAGATCCGCAGGCCATTCTGATAGATGCTCTGACGGTTCCTTGGGTTTTCAGGTTGGCATACCTGTTTCCTCTGTTTGCTCTCCTTCCACGAGTCATTGCTCGTATCAAACAGGAGAGGGCATCTGTGATTCTAATAGCCCCTGGATAGCCTTGCAGGATCTGGTTTGCAGACCTAGTGGAAATGTCATCTCTCCCACCTTGGAGACTACCTCGGAGGAAGGACCTCCTGATTCAGGGTCCCTTCCTTCATCCAAATCACATTTCTCTGAAGCTGACTGCTTGGAGATTGAATGCTTAATTCTGTCTAAGCGTGGTTTTTCTGAGTCAGTCATTGAGACCATGATTCAGGCTCGCAAGCCTGTTATTAGAAAGCTTTACCATAAGATATGGCGCAAACATCTTTATTGGTGTGAATCCAAGGGCTACTCTTGGAGTAGAATTAGAATTCCTAGAATTTTATCTTTTTCTTCAGGAAGGCCCGGAGAAGGGATTGCCAGTCAGTACCCTGGTGGTCAGATTTCTGCTTTATCAGCTTTACTACATAAAAGTTTAGAGGATGTGCCAGATGTGCAATCTTTTTGTCAGGCCTTGGTCAAAATCAGGCCTTTCTTTAAGTCTGTTGCTCCTCCTTGGAGCCTTAACCTTGTTCTTAAAGTTTTACAGCTGGATCAGTTTGAGCCGTTGCATTCCATAGACATTAAGTTATCTTGGAAGGTTTTGTATCTTGTTGCTATCTCTTCTGCTCGAAGAGTCTCGGAAATTGTTGTTCCCTCTCTGTGTCCTAATCCTTCTTCTTCCAAAGAACGTTTGTTACACAATTTGGATGTTGTTCGTGCTCTTAAATTCTAATTACAGGTGACTTAGGATTTCCGCCAGTCCTCTGCCCTCTTTGTCTTTTTCTCTGAGAAACGTAAAGGTCAGAAGGATACTGCTACTACTCTTTCTTTTTGGTTACAAAGTATAATTTGTTTGGCTTATGAGACTGCGGGACAGCAGCCTCCTGAGAGAATTACGGCTCATTCCACAAGAGCTGTTTCCTCTTCTTGGGCTTTCAAAAATGAAGCTTCTGTGGAACAAATTTGCAAGGCTGCTACTTGGTCTTCTCTACATACTTTTTTCAAAATTTTACAAATTTGATAATTTTGCCTTGGCTGTGGCTTCTTTTGGGAGAAAGATTCTTCAAGCGGTGGTGCCTTCTGTTTAGGACTGCCAGTCTTGTCCCTCCCTATTTATCTGTGTCCTCTAGTTTGGGTATTGGTTCCCAACATTAATTACTCAAGTCATGGACTCACCATATCTAAGGAAAGAAATACAAAATGTAAGCTTACCTGATAAATGTATTTATTTCTGTATATGGTGAGTCCACGGCCCCACCCTTTATTTTAAGTTAGTTGTTGGCACCTCTACACCCTGTGTTTCTCCTTTTTCTCCATTTCCCTTTGGTCGAATGACTGTGGGTTGTGGGTAAGGGAGTGATACTTAACAATTTAACTGTGGTGCTCTTTGCCTCCTCCTGCTGGCCAGGAGTGATGTTTACTATAATTACTCAAGCCGTGGACTCACCATATACGGAAATAAATAAATTTATCAGGTAAGCATAATTTTTTTTCTCCCAAGCTTTGTGATAAATCATTCTGGAAACAGGCTTGTGGGCCTGAATCATAGTGTTAATCACAGAGAATCCTCTATGATTGAGAACTAAGCATTCAATTGCCATGCCATTAAGTTTAGAGACTTTAGATCTAGATGGAAGCAAGGAGCTTGAGACAGAAGGTCAGGTCTTAGAGGAAGAGGCCACAGCGGGCAACTGGACATACGGAACAGATCTGCATACCAAATCCTTTGAGGCAACGCTGGGGCTATCAGGAATACAAATGACTGTTCCATTTTGACTTTTTAAACCAAGACCAGAGGGGCGAATATATAAGTAGGCTGATAAGACCAGGGAACTGCTAGAGCATCCAACACCTCTGCCCGAGGATCCGTGGACCTCGCAAAGTATCTAGGAAGTGTCTACTCCTGGAATGTGAATCGCAGTGATGAGGCAGGAGTTGGTTTCTGCCCAAGAAAGGATTTGAGATACCTCTATCATGGCTAGGGAACTTCCAGTTGCCCCTTGATCATTGGCATAGGCCACTGTTGTAATATTGTCTGTGTGAAAATGAAGATAAGGCTCTTTCTTCAATAGAGGCCAAGCCTGAAGGGCCCTGAAAAGAGCATGAAGTTCCAAGATATTGATTGGTAACCTCACCTCCTGAGGATTCCAAACTCCTTGTGCTGTCAGAGACCTAAAGACAGCTCACCAACCTGTAAGACTTGCATCTGTAGTGATCACAGACCAGGTAGAAAGAACAAAGAAAGCCCCCTGAAGAATAGAGTGGTGATTTAACCACCAAGTCAGAGAAAGGTACGTATTGGGATCTAAGAATATCTGCTGTGATATTTGAGTATAATCTTTGCACTATTGACGTAGCATACAAAGATGAAGAGGTAGCATATGAAAACGAGCAAAGGGGATTGCGTCCGATGCTACAGTCATGAGACCTAGTACCTCCATACACATAGCCACTAAAGGGAATGAAAGACTGAAGGTTTAGACAAGCTGAAACCAATTTTATTCATATCTTTTCTGTTAAGGAAGAAGTCATGGACACTGAATCTTTTGCGGAAACTAAAAAGATGACTTTTGTTTGATGTATCAAGGAACAGTTTTGTGTGAGATTCTGCTAAATGAAAAGATGGAGTGAATACCAAGATATTGTCCAAATAAGGAAATACCGCAATACCCGAGAACCTTTGAAAATATTTTTGGAGCTGTTGGTAGACCAAATGGGAGAGCAACAAACTGATAATGCTTTTCCAGAAATCTATTGTGGAAATAAAGTGACTTTGCTGCACAAAAGGCAGAATAGTATGAATAGTTTCCATCTTGAAGGTTGGAATTCTTACAAATTTGTTTAGAGTTTTCAGATCCAGAATTGGTCTGAAAGAATCTTCTTCCTTTGGTCAAATGAAGAGATTTGAATAAAATCCCATCCCCTTTTCCTGTAAAGGTACTGGAACAGTTACTCCCATATTTTTCAAGTCCAAAACAGATTTTAGAAATGCTTGAGCTTTCATAGGGTGTTTTAGAACATGAGTGAGAAAAAATTTCCCCATAGGAGTTCGTATTCTGAATCCAATCCCTAAGAAATAATGTTCTGAATCCAGGTATTTTGGACAGATTCTAACCAAAACTCTTGAAAAAGGTTTAATCTGTCCCTACTAGCAGTACTAGATTGGGGGCTGTACCTTCATGTCATCTTAGGGGCTGGATTGGGTTTCTTATACGGCTTGTATTTGTTCCAATTTGAAGAAGGTCTCCAGAATGAGCCAGAGGGTTTAGTGGAGGCAGCAGTTTTCTGTTCTCTGTTCGACGAAAGGAACGATAATGGTTAGGATCCTTAAATTTCCCTTTAGACTTTTTATCTTGGGGAAGAAACAATCCCTTGCTTCCAGTAATAGTAGAAATAATAGAATCCAGTTGAGTGGTATTAGAATAGGAATAATTTTTATTGTTTTGGATAATTTTATTTGTTATTTTTTGTAATGGTAGGTTTTTTATTTTTTTGTAATGTTAAGTTTTAGTGTAAGGCAGCTTAAATTTTATTTGACAGGTTAGTTTATATTTATTTTAACTAGGTAGTTAGTAAATAGTTAATAACTTTTTACTAAATAGTCTACCTAGTTAAAATAAATACAAACTTACCTGTGAAATAAAAATAAAACTTAAGCTAGCTACAATATAACTATTAGTTATATTGTAGCTATCTTAGGTTTTATTTCATAGGTACGTATTTAGTTTTAAAAAGGAATTATTTAGTTAATAATTGTAAATTTAACTTAGCTATATTTAAATTATGTTAAAGTTAGATGTTATGGTTACGTTAGGGTTAGGCTTAGGGTTACGATTAGGTTTAGGGATTAATATAGTTTAATTTAGGTTGTTGTGATGTGGGGGGCTGGTGGTTTAGGGGTTAATAGGTTTATTTAGTGGTTGTGATGTGGGAGGCCAGAGGTTTAGGGGTTAATAGCTTTATTTAGTTGCGGCAATGTCGGGGATCAGTGGAATAGGTTTTTAATAGATTTATTATAGTGTGGGCGATGTTGGGGTGCAGGGGAATAGGGGTCAATAACTTTATTATAGTGGCGGCGATATCGTGAGCGGTAGATTAGGGGCTAATAGTTTTATTTAGGTGGCAGCGATATCGGGGGCGGTAGATAAGGGGTTAATAACATTATGTAGGTGCTGACGATGTCAGTGGGGGCAGATTAGGGGTGTTTAGACTCGGGGTTTATATTAGGGTGTTAGGTTTAAACTTCAGGTTTTTTTCCCCATAGACATCAATGGGGCTGTGTTACAGAACTTTTCTTTCCGCGATCGAAGGTGTTAGACTTTTTTCTGACACGCTCTCCCCATTGATGTCTATGGAGAAAGCGTGCACGAGCACGTCAAAACAGCACTTGAATTGTGTGCGGTATGGAGCTAAAAAGCATCATATCACACGCACAAGCCGGCTGTTTGAAAACTTGTAATGGCTGCGCTATAGAGGGTTAAATAACGCAACTTTTGTTGCGTTCATTAATTTCCCTATAGCGTGCATAACTTGTAATCTAGGTGATTTTTTAAACCTTGAAGAAGGGTTAAGAGGTTTCTGGTTTAGACCATTCTTTAGCAATAATATCAGAGATGGCATCAGGTATATGAAAAATCTCAGGTAGAGTAACAACAGTTTTATACACTGAATTTAAACTATTACAGGGTTTATCATCAGAAGGTTTAGCTTCTTCAACCCCTAAACCCTAAAGTGACTAAGACTTCCTTCAAAAGAGAACAAATGTGTTCAATTATCAGATTCTGTGTCTGATGAGGGAGCCTCAGAATCAGAGGAATCCTCATCATTAGAAGATACTTCAGTATTTTGCTGATCAGTACATATATTACTAGATAAAGGTAAAATCTGAGCTGACCTTTTTCATTTATTTAAAGGCGGTAGTGCACTCAGGGCAATCTCAAGAGCGGCAAAAATACATTTTTTCATTGCAGGGGGTACGCCACCTACATCCATCTGTAAAGAAGAAACAGTGGGTGCATTTGTACACATAGAAACATCATTAGATTGATCAGTACGCAATCAAATTTTTAAGCAAGAGTCACATAAATGAGCTGAAGAAACTACTTCAGTTGTTTTACAATAAGCACACTTAGCTTTGGTAGAAAGGTGTTCAGGGACAGGTTGTTGCTTCTCTATTACGGTAACAAAACAAAAAAGGAAATTTTGTAATAATATTTATAATCCCCTTATTTTATAGCAAGCTTTGAGGAATGGGAAGATTGCCTTAAAATATGGTTTGCTAGCATCATGAAATTATAAAGCAAAAAACCTTAAAGCACAAAATAATTATGAGATAGTATTTGCGATATAACGAAGAGCATCTAGCATAAAGCATCAAAATAGTCCTTCGATGCGCAATCTAAGGCGCAAAGTGATGACAGGGTGTGTTATTTAAAGAAAAATTTATGTCGTTAAATTTCAGTTAGAGATGCGCACTATGCGGCATAATAAAATGATGTATCATAATAGTCATTAAAAGGAGTGACATGGCAAGTGCGCTTGTGCGCTCGAAGTTAATAGTAAGTTTGACTCACAGATCCTTGCCTTGCTCGGTGTTCGGGCCCCATAAACATAAAAAAAAATAGTCTATAGAGTCTTAAGAAAGTGATATATAGTCAAGCTACATGAAAACCGCTTTTAATAAAATGCCTTTTTTAACACGCTTGCTTTGGGAAGACCTTAGTGAAAAGGATATGCTCTGAATGATCAATTTAAATTCAATGTATACAATGAGAAAATATGCCTGTCCCTGGGCTCTAGATAAAAATACCTGAGTGTCCACATAAAGGAATTACATTTTATTCTTACCTTTTTTTTTTTTAGACACTTGTCCACTGATAGCAGACAGCCAAACCAGTACTGAAACATATTAGCTGAGGTAATGGAATAGGAGTATAAGGTCGATCTGTAAAGGGAGGCAGAAGATTAATCCCTGTGACCGAATTTAAACAGAGCCCAAGAAAGGATTTTCTGTGAGTGAGTGAGTGAGAGAGAGAGAGAGAGAGAGAGAGAGATTGATTTAATGACAGGCTTAATACGAACTAAAGCCTGTACAAAACAGTGAATATCAGGAAGTATAGCAATCTTTCTGTGAAATAAAACAGAAAGAGCAGAGATTTGTCCCTTCAAGGAACTTGCAGACAAACCCTTAACCTAACCATCCTGAAGAAACTGTAAAATTCTAGGAATTCTAAAAGAATGCCAAGAGAATTTATGAGAAGAACACCATGAAATGTAAGTCTTCCAAACTCTATAATAAATCTTTCTAGAGACAGATTTACGAGCTTGTAACATAGTATTAATCACTGAGTCAGAGAAACCTCTGTGACTTAGTACTAAGCGTTCAATTTCCATACCTTCAAATTTAATGATTTGAGATCCTGATAGAAAAACGGACCTTGAGACAGTAGGTCCGGCCTTAACGGAAGTGGCCAAGGCTGGCAACTGGACATCCGAACCAGATCCGCATACCAAAACCTGTGTGGCCATGCTGGAGCCACCAGCAACACAAACGATTGTTCCATGATGATAATGCGCCTCCCAATTGTCTACACCTGGGATATGCACTGCAGAGATTAGACAGGAGCTGTATTCCGCCCAAGCAAGTATCCAAGATACTTCTTTCATAGCTTGGGGACTGTGAGTCCCACCCTGATGATTGACATATGCCACTGTTGTGATATTGTCTGTCTGAAAACAAATGAACGGTTCTCTCTTTAACTGAAGGCCAAAACTAAAGAGCTCTGAGAATTGCACAGAGTTCTAAAATATTTATTGGTAATCTCGCCTCTTGAGATTTCCAAACCCCTTGTGCTGTCAGAGATCCCCAAACAGCTCCCCAACCTGAAAGACTCGCATCTATTGTGATCACAGTCCACGTTGGCCGAACAAAAGAAGCCCCTTGAACTAAACAATGGTGATCTATCCACCACGTCAGAGAGTGTCGTACATTGGGATTTAAGGATATTAATCTTTGTATAATCCCTGCACCATTGGTTCAGCATACAAAGCTTTAGAGGTCTCATGTGAAAACGAGCAAAGGGGATCGCGTCCGATGCTGCAGTCATGAAACCTAAAACTTCCATGCACATAGCCACTGAAGGGAATGACTGAGACTGAAGGTGCCGGCAGGCTGAAACCAATTTTAAACGTCTCTTGTCTGTTAGAGACAGAGTCATGGACACTGAATCTATCTGGAAGCCTAAAAAGGTGACCATTGTCTGAGGAATCAAGAAACTTTTTGGTAAATTGATCCTCCAACCATGTTTCCGAAGAAACAACACTAGTTGATTCGTGTGAGATTCTGCAGAACATAAAGACTGAGCTAGTAACCAAGATATCGTCCAAATAAGGAAACACCGCAATACCCTGTTCTCTGATTACAGAGAGTAGGGCACCTAGAACCTTTGAAAAGATTCTTGGAGCTGTTGCTAGGCCAAATGGAAGAGCAACAAATTGGTAATGCTTGTCTAGAAAAGAGAATCTCAGAAACTGATAATGTTCTGGATGAATTGGAATATGAAAGTATGCATCCTGCAAGTCTATTGTGGACATATAATGTCCTCGCTGAACAAAAGGCAGAATAGTCCTTATAGTCACCATCTTGAAAGTTGGTACTCTTACATAACGATTCAAAATTTTCAGTTCCAGAACCGGTCTGAATAAATTTTCCTTCTTTGGGACAATGAATAGATTTGAATAAAACCCCAAACCTTGTTCCTGAAAAGGAACTGGCATGATTACCCCTGAAGATTCCAGGTCTTAAACACACTTCAGGAAAGCCTGAGCTTTACTGGATTTGCTGGGGATACGTGAGATAAAAAATCTTCTCAAAGGAGGTCTTACTCTGAATCCTATTTGATACCCTTGAGAGACAATGCTCTGAATCCATTGATTTTGGACAGAATTTATCCAAATATCCTTAAAAAACCTTAATCTGTCCCCTAACAGCTGAGCTGGAATGAGGGCCGCACCTTCATGCAGACTTAGGGGCTGACTTTGGTTTCTTAAATGGCTTGGATTTATTCCAATTTGAGGAAGGCTTCCAATTGGAAACAGATTCCTTGGGGGAAGGATTACGTTTTTGTTCCTTATTTTGACGAAAGGAACAAAAACGGTTAGAAGCCTTAGATTTACCCTTAGGTTTTTTATCCTGAGGCAGAAAAACTCCCTTTCCCCCAGTGACAGTTGAAATAATAGAATCCAGCTGAGAACCAAATAAATTATTACCTTGGAAAGAAAGAGATAGTAATTTAGATTTAGATGTCATATCAGCATTCCAAGATTTAAGCCACAATGGATCTAACATCAATTTTGATAATATAAAAAATGGCATCACAAATAAAATGATTAGCATGTTGCAGTAAGCGAATAATGCTAGATACGTCAGAATCCAATTCTTGTTGCGCTAAATTCTCCAACCAGAAAGTTGATGCAGCCTCAACATCAGCCAAAGAAATTGCAGGTCTGAGAAGATGACCTGAATATAAATAGGCCTTCCTTAGATAAGAGTCAAGCTTCCTATCTAAAGGATCCTTAAAGGAAGTACTATCTTCCATAGGAATAGTGGTACGTTTAGCAAGAGTAGAAATAACCCCATCAACTTTGGGGATTTTTTCCCAAAACTCTATAGAATTTGCTGGTAAAGGATACAATTTTTTAAACCTTGAAGAAGGAATAAAAGAAGTACCTGGCTTATTCCATTCCTTAGAAATCATATCAGAAATAGCCTCAGGAATAGGAAAACGACAGGAGGTTTAAAAACAGCATTTAAACGTCAAGAGGACTGGTTACCTCAATATCCAAAGTAATTAACACTTCTTTTAATAAAGAACGCATATACTCTATTTTAAATAAATAAGTAGATTTGTCAGTGTCAATGTCTGAGGAAGGATCTTCTGTATCAGATAGATCCTCATCCGAAGAGGATAAATTATTATGTTGTTGGTCATTTGAAATTTCATCAACTGAATGAGAAGTTTTAAAAGACCTTTTACGTTTATTAGAAGGTGGAAATGCAGACAAAACCTTCTGGATAGAATCAGAAACTAATTCTTTAAAATTCATAGGTATATCATGTACACTTGAAGTTGAAGGAACTGCAACTGGCAATGTACTATTACTGATGGACACACTATCTGCATGTAAAAGTTTATCATGACAACTATTACAAATGACATTCGGCGAAATAATTTCCACAATCTTACAACAAATGCACTTAGCTTTGGTAGAACCGATGTCAGGCAGCAATGTTCCAGCAGAAACTTCTGAGGCAGGATCAGATTGAGACATCTTGCAAAATGTAAAAGAAAAAACAACATATAAAGCAAAATGATCAATTTCCTTACATGACAGTTTCAGGAATGGGAAAAAATGCAAATAGAGAAAAAGGCAAGAGGCAAATATCAATGGAGTATTGAAATAATGAAAAAGTTTAGCGCCAAGTATGACACACAACTTAACTGAAAACTTTTTTGGAACCAATAAAGTTTATAATGAAGTTGCGTCATAGACGTATTTTTCGCGCCAAAAAAATTCTCGCACCAAGAATGACGCAATAAAGTTTAGCATTTGGCGCACCCGCAGGCCTAATACCGCCCGCAATTTGCAAGAAGTAGTCAATTGAAAAAAAGACAAAACCCCAGGTAAGAAATAAATTTCCTTAAAAAATGTTTATATTCCCCAAATATGAAATTGACAGTCTGCAGAAGGAAATACATGAACCTGACTCATGGCAAATATAAGTACAATACATATATTTAGAACTTTATATAAATGCATAAAGTGCCAAACCATAGCTGAGGTGTCTTAAGTAATAAAAAACATACTTACCAAAAGAGACCCATCCACATATAGCAGATAGCCAAACCAGTACTGAAACAGTTATCAGTAGAGGTAATGGTAAATTGAGAGTATATCGTCGATCTGAAAAGGGAGGTAGGAGATGAATCTCTACGACCGATAACAGAGTACCTATGAAATAGACCCCCTTTAGGGAAATCATCGTATTCAATAAGTGATACTCCCTTCACGTCCCTCTGACATTCGCTGTACTCTGAGAGGAATCTGGCTTCAACATTGCTGAGAAGCGCATATCAACATAGAAATCTTAGCACAAACTTACTTCACCACCTCCATAGGAGGCAAAGTTTGTAAAAACTAAATTGTGGGTGTGGTGAGGGGTGTATTTATAGGCATTTTGAGGTTTGGGAAACTGCCCCTCCTGGTAGGATTGTATATCCCATACGTCGCTAGCTCATGGACTCTTGCCAATTACATGAAAGAAATATTAAAAGTGATAGCATTTATACTCATAGAAATATTGTCAGAATGTAACAAAATAATAAAATAGCCACATAGTTGAGCTGAAGAAATCAGATCAGCCTTTAACAACAAGCACACTTATCTTTTTGCAGACATATGTCCCTTTAAACACTGGGAACGTTGAGCTTTCATCAGAAATGAAAATTTCCATATAATGGTTAAGTATGGATAAATCCTGGTAATGCTAATAAATCACCATATATGAAGAATGCCCAGTCAAGAATTTAATATATTTAAGCACTGGGAACGTTTATAATTACTAGATATCACATTTTCTAAATAAGGAAATAAGTATAGATAAGCCCTGGTAATGCAGAAAAATCACCAGGCAAGTGAATTTTCAATAAGAAAATATAATTTATACTAACCTGATAAATTAATTTCTTTCATGTTGGCGAGAGTCCACGATCCATTACTCATTGGAATTACATTCCTACCACTAGGAGGAGGCAAAGTCTCCAAAACCCCAAGAGCCCTATAAAACCCCTCCCACCTGATAAATACCTTAGTCCAGTGCTTTCCAAACTGTGTGTCGGGACACACTAGTGTGTCGGCAGCAGTGTGTAGGTGTGTCCCTGCTTCAGCACAAATTTAATTTATTTTTATTTTTTTGGTTTCTGACGCATATCATATGGTTGACATGTGATTGATACCTAGGGGTCACAGATCATCTTAAACTATTGACGCAGCTCAGTGGGAACTGAAACTATTCCCATTGGCACATTGGCTCCTGACTGCATGTGTAGTCTCCTTAATTGGCTCGTGACTGCACGTGTAGTCAGTGAGTGGGACAGCAGTGTGTTTGCAGGGTGGGCAGTAGTCAGTCGGACTCACCGAGCTCTGAGGGCGGGAGCTTAAGCGCTGAGCTGAAGTCAGTGGGTTTTTTTTGCAACTAGCTCCCAGTAGTGCATTGCTGCTCCTGCGCTTGATATATGGATAGGAAGTGGAAGCTTAAAAATGTTTGATGATGAAATGCGGGTGTCTTTATCTAATATTCCACCAAATATTCAGAAACTGTTCATCCCTTCAACCTCATACAACCCATTAAAATAGTTAGTAGCTATTGGTCTTATTATTATTTTTTTTATTCTTGCACAAACATACTGTTACTTGTAAATACATTTTGTTATTATATCATTTATGTATGTGTCCGTATCTCTTAAAACAAGTTAGTTTAACCTCCGGTTTGCCAGTACAACTGAATTACTGTGTCACGAAATGATGTAGGTCTAAAAAGTGTGTCACCAACATAACAAGTTTGGAAAGCTCTGCCTTAGTCTAACGTATAGCCAAGTAGTGAGGTTAAGAAGGAATAAGAGCCCAAAAAGAGCAGGGAAAAAAGATGTGCTTAAAATCAAACCCAAGAAAAGGGTGGGGGCTCATTGACTCTCGCAAACATAAAAGGAATGAATTTATTAGATAAGTATAAATGATGTTTTCTTTCATATAGGTGGCGAGAGTCGACAATCCATTACTCATTGGAACTAATACCCAAGCTGTGGAAGTCCACAAGTAACCATAAAGGGATTTAAAAAAACTGCTTTTCTTTCATATAGGTGACGTGAGTCCATGAGCTAGTTACTGATGGGATATACATTCCTACCAGGAGGGGGCAAAGCTTCCCAAACCTCAAATGCCTATAAATACACCTCCCACCTCACTCATACCTCAGTTTTAAAAAACTTTTCCTCCTTAGGAGGTGGTGAAGCATGATGTGCTTGGGTCGCTTCTAAGCATATTGAAGCCCAGTTCCTCTCTAAGTGCAGTGTTTGTCTGAGGGATGTGAAGGGAGTATTGCCTGATGATACCATGTTTTCGCCTATGGGAAAGCTTTTCATAAGACTCTCTGTAAAACGGTCACAGGGATTCATCTGCTGCCTCCCTTTAGAGATGGACATTATACTCTCTTACTATTACCTCTGCTGATATGTTTCAGTACTGGTTTGGCTGTCTGCTATATGTGGATGGGTGTCTTAAAGGTAGGTATGAAAATGTATCTTTTTTTTTTTTACACAAAAAAGTAATTCAGTGCTCTTTTTTAGAGACTTTATTTGTGGATAAATATTTGTCAAGGTTGGTAGAGTCTGTGAAACATACAGGTTTTTTTTGGAGCTAGTAATTTATTTATAAATTAGGATGCTAAGTATTATGTTAGTCTCATGGAATGTTGATAATCATATTTTATGCAGCTATAATAGAAGTATCCATTAGGCTTTATTTAGGTACATTTTGTTTTTTTGTATTTAAAATCAAAGTTCTTACCTGCTTTTTAGAGTGAGAGGTATATTAGAAATTCACTACAGCTTTGCATGTCGCACATGTGATAATGCTATTTATGTCATAGCGTGACGTGTGATAATTTTGCACCTTTTTTTGGCCACAAAAATTTCCCGCCTAAAATTTCTCCGCTCCCAGCTCATCCAGGGCCCGATCCGATATGCAGCGTTGCCCGCAAAAGCCGGCGATGCCAAATATTGCGCTGGTTTGGTATCCTATATACAGAGTAACCTAGAAGTTACACTCGTATATTTCTGCCTTCGGCCGTAGTTTTTTGGCCCATAGACAGGTATACCAAACCAGCGCAGTTTGGTATCCAATATACAGCGTAAGGACTTACGCGGCGAAAATGGAGAAATCTTACTCCATTTTCACCTCGCCACAAAATGCAGGCGTAGTAAGCCTTACGCTGTGTACTGGAGCCCCGTAACTCC
The DNA here is from genome assembly GCF_027579735.1 of Bombina bombina. Lineage (NCBI taxonomy): Eukaryota > Metazoa > Chordata > Amphibia > Anura > Bombinatoridae > Bombina > Bombina bombina. The sequence continues at coordinate 247,936,498 of NC_069500.1, forward strand.
CTAAACTGGCTGCAAAATAAAACCTAACACCTAACGCATGCGCAATGTCTATCTAACTGTCAACCGCGATCCCCCGCCGCATCCCTAATAAAGTGTTTAACCCCTAAACCGCCGCTCCCGGACCCCGCTGCCACCTACATTAAATGTCTAACCCCCTAATGTGATCCCCCTACGCCGCCGCCATCTATATTAAATTTATTACCCCCTAATGTGAGCCCCCTACAACGCCGCCACCTATTTAAACTATATTACCCCCTAATATGATCCCCCTACACCGCCGCCACCTATTTAAACTATATTACCCCCTAATGTGAGCCCCCTACACCGCCGCCACCTATTTAAACTATATTAACCGCTAATGTGAGCCCCCTACACCGCCGCCACCTATTTAAACTATATTAACCCCTAATCTGACCCCCTTACACCGCCGCCACCTATATTAAAATTATTAACCCCTAATCTAATCCCCCTATATTAAATTTATTAACCTTTAAAATACTAAAATTTCCCTACCACTAAACCTAAGTCTAACCCTACAAATAACCCTGAAAAGGGCCTTTTGCGTGGCATTGCCCCAAAGTAACCAGCTCTATTACCAGCCCTTAAAAGGGCCTTTTGCGGGGCATTGCCCCAAAGTAATCAGCTCTTTTACCAGCCCTTAAAAGGGCCTTTTGCTGGGCATTGTCACAAAGTAATCAGCTCTTTTACCTGTAATCTAATCCCTCTACACCGCCGCCACCTATAATAAATGTATTACCCCCTAATCTAATCCCCCTACACCGCCGCCACCTAAATTAAATATATTAACCCCTAATCTAATCCCTCTACACCGCCGCCACCTATATTAAATATATTAAACCCGAATCTGACCCCCCTACACCGCCGCTGCCACCTATATTAATCCCCCTACAATCCCCCTACACAGCCCCCACCTATATTAAATATATTAACCCCTAATCTGACCCCCCTACACCGCCGCCACCTATATTAACTATATTAACCCTAATTATATTAGGGTTAATATAGTTAATATAGTTAATATAGTTATTATATTATATATATTATTAATATAGTTATTATATTATATATTAACTATATTAACCCTATCTAACTCTAACACCCCTAACTTAATTATTATTAAAATAAATCTAAATAATATTAATAATATTAACTTACCTATAAAATAAACCCTAACCGCTAGATTTAGAGTTTTGCATTAGAAGGGGTGCGTTAGCTACGCGTGTTTTCCCCCCCCCCGCACCTTTTAAACAACGCTGGTATTGAGAGTTCTCTGAAGGGCTGCGTTAGGCTCCAAAAAGGGAGCGTAGAACATAATTTACCGCCACTTCAACTCTCAATACCAGCGTTGCTTACGGACGCGGCCAGCTTAAAAAACGTGCTCGTGCACGATTCCCCCATAGGAAATAATGGGGCAGTTTGAGCTGAAAAAAAACCTAACACCTGTAAAAAAGCAGCGTTCAGCTCCTAACGCAGCCCCATTGTTTCCTATGGGGAAACATTTCCTAAGTCTGCACCTAACACCCTAACATGTACCCCGAGTCTAAACACCCCTAACCTTACACTTATTAACCCCTAATCTGCCGCCCCCGCTATCGCTGACCCCTGCATTTTATTATTAACCCCTAATCTGCCGCTGCGTACATCGCCGCAACCTACATAATACCTATGTACCCCTAATCTGCTGCCCCTAACATCGCCGACCCCTATATTATATTTATTAACCCCTAATCTGCCGCCCCCAACGTCGCCGCTACCTTACCTACACTTATTAACCCCTAATCTGCCGACCGGACCTTGCCGCTACTCTAATAAATGTATTAACCCCTAAAGCCCTAAAGTCTAACCCTAACCCTAACACCCCCCTAAGTTAAATATAATTTAAATCTAACGAAGTAAAATAAATCTTATTAAATAAATTAATCCTATTTAAAGCTAAATACTTACCTGTAAAATAAACCCTAATATAGCTACATATTTATTTTACTAGGTACAATAGCTATTAAATAGTTATTTACTATTTAATAGCTACCTAGTTAAAATAATTACAAAATTACCTGTAAAATAAATCCTAACCTAAGTTACAATTAAACCTAACACTACAATATCAATAAATTAATTAACTAAACTACCTACAATTATCTACAATTAATTCAACTAAACTACAAAAACCCCCCACTAAATTACAAAAAATTAAAAAAGATTACAAGAATTTTAAACTAATTACACCTACTCTAAGCCCCCTAAAAAAATAACAAAGCCCCCCAAAATAACAAAATGCCCTACCCTATTCTAAATAAAAAGTTAACAGCTCTTTTACCTTACCAGCCCTTAAAAGGGGGCCTTTTGCGGGGCATGCCCCAAAGTCATCAGCTCTTTTGCATTTAAAAAAAAACATACAATACCCCCCCCAACATTACAACCCACCACCCACATACCCCTAATCTAACTCAAACCCCCCTTAAAAAACCTAACACTAAGCCCCTGAAGATCTCCCTATCTTGTCTTCACCACACCGGGTATCACCGATCCATCCAGAAGAGGGTCCGAAGTCTTCATCCTATCCGGCAAGAAGAGGTCCAGAAGAGGGTCCGAAATCTTCATCCTATCCGGCAAGAAGAGGACATCTGGACTGGTAGACATGTTCATCCAGGCGGCGTCTTCTATCTTCATCCATCCGGCGCGGAGCGGGACCATCTTGAAGCAGCCAACGCGGGTCCATCCTCTTCTTCCGGCGACTCCCGACGAATGAAGGTTCCTTTAAGTGACGTCATCCAAGATGGCGTCCCTCGAATTCCGATTGGCTGATAGGATTCTATCAGCCAATCGGAATTAAGGTAGGAAAAATCTGATTGGCTGAATGAACTTGAATCTGATTGGCTGATTCAATCAGCCAATCAGATTTTTCCTACCTTAATTCCGATTGGCTGATAGAATCCTATCAGCCAATCGGAATTCGAGGGACGCCATCTTGGATGACGTCACTTAAAGGAACCTTCATTCGTCGGGAGTCGCCGGAAGAAGAGGATGGATCCGAGTCGGCTGCTTCAAGATGGTCCTGCTCCGCGCCAGATGGATGAAGATAGAAGACGCCGCCTGGATGAACATGTCTACCGGTCCGGATGTCCTCTTCTTGCCGGATAGGATGAAGACTTCGGAGCCTCTTCTGGACCTCTTCTTGCCGGATAGGATGAAGACTTCGGACCCTCTTCTGGACGGATCGGTGATACCCGGCGTGGTGAAGATAAGGTAGGGAGATCTTCAGGGGCTTAGTGTTAGGTTTTTTAAGGGGGGTTTGGGTTAGATTATTGGTATGTGGGTGGTGGGTTGTAATGTTAGGGGGGGTATTGTATGTTTAATTCTATTGGGTGATTTTAATAGCCAATAGAATAAGAGCTACTGTAATTCTATTGGCTAATCAGCCAATAGAATTACAGTAGCTCTTTTTCTATTGGCTAATCAAATCAGCCAATAGAATTAAAGTAGCTTTCATCCGATTGGCTGATTTGAATTTGAAGGCTCAAATCAGCCAATAGGAATTCAAGGGACGCCATTTTTAATCGCGTACCTTGAATTCCGATTTAGTGTACGGCGGCGATCGTATGAAGAGGATCATCCACGCTCCATGGCTCCGGTCTTCAGTTCCAGCGTCGCCGATCTTCAGGTCCTGCATCACCGGTCTTCAGTTCCAGGGAGGACGGTCTTCAGCTCCGCGGTCATCAACTCCTCCGCTCCATGCCGGCTGGTTCCTGGAATAAGAGGTCGCCTCCTGGAAGAAGACTTCTCCGCCTTGAACAGGACCTTCTCCGCCAGTCTTCAGGACAGGTAAGGAGCACTTGGGGGTTAGACTTAGGTTTTTTTAAGGGGGGATTGGGTGGGTTAGAGTAGGGGTATGTGGGTGGTGGGTTTTAATGGGGTTTTTTTTTTTTTTTTTTTTTTACAGGTAAAAGAGCTAATTACTTTGGGGCAATGCCCCACAAAAGGCCCTTTTAAGGGCTGGTAATAGAGCTGATTACTTTTTGTAATTTAGATTAGGGTAGGGAATTTTTTTTATTTTGGGGGGCTTTGTTATTTTATTAGGGGGCTTAGATTAGGTGTAATTTAGTTTAGGGTATTTAATTGTATTTTAGTTTAGATATTTGTAGTTTATTTAATAAATTTATTGATAGTGTAGGTGTATTTGTAACTTAGGTTAGGATTTATTTTACAGGTAATTTGGTAATTATTTTAACTAGGTAGCTATTAAATAGTTATTAACTATTTAATAGCTATTGTACCTAGTTAAAATAAATACCAAGTTACCTGTAAAATAAATATAAACCCTAAAATAGCTACAATGTAATTATTAATTATATTATATTAATAATAATTAAGTTAGGGGTGTTAGAGTTAGATAGGGTTAATATATAATATAATAACTATATTAATTATTAACTGTATTAATAATATATATAATAACTATATTAACTATATTAACCCAAATATAATTAGGGTTAATATAGTTAATATATGTGGCGGCGGCGGTGTAGGGGGGTCAGATTCGGGGTTAATATATTTAATATAGGTGGCGGCGGTGTAGGGGGATTAGATTGCAGGTAAAAGAGCTGATTACTTTGTGACAATGCCCCGCAAAAGGCCCTTTTAAGGGCTGGTAATAGAGCTGGTTACTTTGGGGCAATGCCCCGCAAAAGACCCTTTTAAGGGCTGGTAATAGAGCTGGTTACTTTGGGGCAATGCCACACAAAAGGCCCTTTTCAGGGCTGTTTGTAATTTAGTTTAGGGTAGGGACATTTTAGTATTTTAGGGGGGTAATACATTTATTATAGGTGGCGGCGGTGTAGGGGTATTAGATTAGGGGGTAATGTAGTTAAAATAGGTGGCGGCGGGGTAGGGGGCTCACATTAGGGGGTAATAATTTTAATATAGATGGCGGTGGTGTAGGGGGATTACATTAGGGGTAAATAATTTTAATGTAGGTGGCGGCAGTGTAGGGGGCTCACATTAGGGGGTTAGGCATTTAATATAGGTGGCGGTGGTGTAAGGGGGTCAGATTAGGGGGTAGTACATATAATGTAGGTGGCGGCGGGGTAGGGGGCTCACATTAGGGGGTAATATAGTTAAAATAGGTGGCGGCGGTGTAGGGGGGTCATATTAGGGGGTAATATAGTTAATGTAGCTGGCGGCGGGGTCCGGGAGCGGCGGTTTAGGGGTTAATACATTTATTGTTAGGAGTGGGAGGGGGGATTGCGGATAGAGGGGTATACATGTCGGGCTATGTTTGGGAGGCGTGATAGACAGTTACGGGTGATTTTATAATTTAGTCAGTTTTTTTATAGGCGGCAGTTTCTAAAGTGCCGTAAGTCACTGGCGACTCCAGAAATTTGTACTTACGCAGATTTCTGGACATCGCTAGTTTGTCAGACTTACGGCACTTTAGCATCTGACGGCGCCGTATATGTGATAGCTCGAGTTGCGAGCTGAAACTACGGGCGGCGCAGGTTTCCACGCTTGCGCCAAAACCTGCACGTATATTGGATCGCGCCCCCAGTGTTCTCGGAAATAACATAAAGAGCTTTCATGCAGTGTTTTTTTTTTTTTTTTATAAATTTTCGCTCTGTTTTCCATTCTCTCAAGCCTGTTATATATATATATATATATATAATATATAGGAGCAAGGATATAAATTTGCAGATATATATATATATATATATTTAAATTTAGTTTTTTGCAATTATGTCTCAAACTGAACATGCCTCTGATGTTATCATAGGATTTGAGCTGCCTGAACACGTACCTACCAAAGCCAAGAATGTTTGTTGTAAAAAAAAGCTGATCTAAAATCTTCAGCTCAATTATGTTTTGACAAATTGTTAAATGCTGATAATATATCTATGAGTACAAATACACCCACTGTTATTCCATCTCAGTTTAATGTACATAGCATTACTGCAATAATGAAAGATTTATTGCTGCAGCTATAGAGAAGGCAATGACTGCTATTCCGCCTTCAAATAAACGTAAAAGCGTTTTGCAACATTTTCCTAAATCTAGTGAATTAAGTTCTGACCTTCAGCATACTGATGTATCCTCTAATTCAGAGGATGCCATGTCAGAGACAGATAGACAAATCTTTTTTATTTAAGATAGAATATATTCGTTCTCTCCTAAAGGAAGTTTTGTTTACTTTGGGTATTAAGGAGTCAAAACCTCCTGATGATAAAGCTAGTAATTGTCTAAATTCTGTATTTAAGACTACAGTTATTACTCATGAAGTATTTCCTATTTCTAACGCTATCTCTAATGTGATTGCTAAAGAATGGTCTAAGCCTGATACCTCTTTTAACCCTTCTGCTAGGTTTAAGAAATTGTATCCTTTGCCTCTAGCCAATTCAGAACAGTTCCTAGAGTTTATGGGGCAATTTCCACTCTTGCTAAACGAACTACTATTCCTTTGGAAGACAGTACTTCTTTTAAGAATCCTGTAGATAGGAAGCTTGAAAACATAATTTATGTAAGAACTTACCTGATAAATTCATTTCTTTCATAGTGGCAAGAGTCCATGAGCTAGTGATGTATGGGATATACATTCCTACCAGGAGGGGGGAAAGTTTCCCAAATCTCAAAATGCTTATAAATACACCTACTACCTCACTCATACCTTAGTTTAACTTGGAGCCAAGAAGTGAGATGTAAAACAAGGAGTAAAAAGCATAAATAAAGAGGAACTGGAAAAAATAAAGTGCTTTATACAAAAAATCATAACCACAAAAAATAGGGTGGGTCTCATGGACTCTTGCCACTATGAAAAAAATGAATTTATCAGGTAAGTTAAATTATGTTTTCTTTCATGCAAGTGTCAAGAGTCCATTAAATAGTGACGTATGGGATATGATACCCAAGATGTGGAAATCCACGAGTCACTAGGGAGGGAGGGATAAAATAACAACAGCTAAATTCGCTGAGAAATTAAATCTAAAAAAATAATCAAGTTTTCTTAAAAATTAAAAAAAAAACTCAAATCAAAGGCACTAGAATCAAACAGGCAACTGCCTGATGAACCTTTCCACCAAAGGCTGCTTCCGAGGAAGCAAACACATCAAAATGGTAAAATTTAGTAAAAGTATGCAAAGAAGACCAAGTTGCTGCTTTGCAAATTTAATCAACTGAAGCTTCATTCTTAAAAGCCCAAGAAGTGGCAACTGATCTAGTAGAATGAGCTGTAATTCTCTGAGGTGGAGACTGCCCCGCCTCTAAATAAGCTTTGTGAATCAAAAGTTTCAACCAAGATGCCAAAGAAATGGCAGAGGCTTTCTGACCTTTCCTGAAACCAAAAAAATAACAAATAAACTAGAAGTCTGTCTGAAATCTTTAGTAGCCTCAACATAATATTTCAAAGCTCTTACCACATCCAAAGAATGTAAAGATCTTTCAAGAGTATTCTTAGGATTAGGACACAAAGAAGGAACAACAATTTCCCTATTTATGTTGTTAGAATTCACAACTTTAGGCAAAACAGCTTTAGCTTGATGGAAACTCAGATAAGGAGACTCACAAGAGAGAGCAGACAATTCAGAAACTCTTCTAGCAGAAGAGATAGCCAAAAGAAATAACACTTTCCGAGAAACAGTGGGATTCCGGTTGGGGTGGGGCAGGAAGCACATTGCAGCTCCGGAGCCTGCGCGTAAAGAGACTACAGTCACCCCCCCTAACGCCAACCCTAGGACCCAATAGAGGAACCGGGTCAGGATCCTGAGATCCGTGTGTTGAAAGACACCAAAAGACCTCTGCGGACCAAGAGGTGAAGTTTCAGCACTCTCACTTGCTCTCTATGTGGGCAAAGTTATGTGTGCCCTAAAGATTTGTAAACCAGAGAACGTAACTGGTTGATGGTGTGGATAAGGAGTCTGGTAGGCTAAGAAGGCTAAGACCTAGATTTGGAGTTTGGCGTTAGCCGTGAAAACCAGCGTTAGAGGCTCCTAACGCTGGTTTTAGGCTACCGCCGGTATTTGGAGTCACTCAAAATAGGGTCTAACGCTCACTTTTCAGCCGCGACTTTTCCATACCGCAGATCCCCTTACGTCAATTGCGTATCCTATCTTTTCAATGGGATTTTTCTAACTCCGGTATTTAGAGTCGTTTCTGAAGTGAGCGTTAGACATCTAACGACAAAACTCCAGCCGCAGGAAAAAAGTCAGTAGTTAAGAGCTTTCTGGGCTAACGCCGGTTTCTAAAGCTCTTAACTACTGTACTCTAAAGTACACTAACACCCATAAACTACCTATGTACCCCTAAACCGAGGTCCCCCCACATCGCCGACACTCGAATTAATTTTTTTAACCCCTAATCTGCCGACCGCCACCTACGTTATCCTTATGTACCCCTAATCTGCTCCCCCTAACACAGCCGACCCCTATATTATATTTATTAACCCCTAATCTGCCCCCCACAACGTCGCCTCCACCTGCCTACACTTATTAACCCCTAATCTGCCGAGCGGACCTGAGCGCTACTATAATAAAGTTATTAACCCCTAATCCGCCTCACTAACCCTATAATAAATAGTATTAACCCCTAATCTGCCCTCCCTAACATCGCCGACACCTAACTTCAATTATTAACCCCTAATCTGCCGACCGGAGCTCACCGCTATTCTAATAAATGGATTAACCCCTAAAGCTAAGTCTAACCCTAACACTAACACCCCCCTAAGTTAAATATAATTTTAATCTAACGAAATTAATTAACTCTTATTAAATAAATTATTCCTATTTAAAGATAAATACTTACCTGTAAAATAAATCCTAATATAGCTACAATATAAATTATAATTATATTATAGCTATTTTAGGATTAATATTTATTTTACAGGTAACTTTGTATTTATTTTAACCAGGTACAATAGCTATTAAATAGTTAAGAACTATTTAATAGCTAAAATAGTTAAAATTATTACAAAATTACCTGTAAAATAAATACTAACCTAAGTTACAATTAAACCTAACACTACACTATCAATAAATTAATTAAATAAACTACCTACAATTACCTACAATTAACCTAACACTACACTATCAATAAATTAATTAAATACAATTCCTACAAATAAATACAATTAAATAAACTAGCTAAAGTACAAAAAATAAAAAAGAACTAAGTTACAAAAAATAAAAAAATATTTACCAACATATTATTTCAAAGCTCTTACCACATCCAAAGAATGTAAAGATCTTTCAAGAGTATTCTTAGGATTAGGACACAAAGAAGGAAGAACAATTTCCCTATTTATGTTGTTAGAATTCACAACTTTAGGCAAAACAGCTTTAGCTTGATGGAAACTCAGATAAGGAGACTCACAAGAGAGAGCAGACAATTCAGAAACTCTTCTAGCAGAAGAGATAGCCAAAAGAAATAACACTTTCCGAGAAACAGTGGGATTCCGGTTGGGGTGGGGCAGGAAGCACATTGCAGCTCCGGAGCCTGCGCGTAAAGAGACTACAGTCACCCCCCTAACGCCAACCCTAGGACCCAATAGAGGAACCGGGTCAGGATCCTGAGATCCGTGTGTTGAAAGACACCAAAAGACCTCTGCGGACCAAGAGGTGAAGTTTCAGCACTTTCACTTGCTCTCTATGTGGGCAAAGTTATGTGTGCCCTAAAGATTTGTAAACCAGAGAACGTAACTAGTTGATGGTGTGGATAAGGAGTCTGGTAGGCTAAGAAGGCTAAGACCTAGATTTGGAGTTTGGCGTTAGCCGTGAAAACCAGCGTTAGAGGCTCCTAACGCTGGTTTTAGGCTACCGCCGGTATTTGGAGTCACTCAAAATAGGGTCTAACGCTCACTTTTCAGCCGCGACTTTTCCATACCGCAGATCCCCTTACGTCAATTGCGTATCCTATCTTTTCAATGGGATTTTTCTAACTCCGGTATTTAGAGTCGTTTCTGAAGTGAGCGTTAGACATCTAACGACAAAACTCCAGCCGCAGGAAAAAAGTCAGTAGTTAAGAGCTTTCTGGGCTAACGCCGGTTTCTAAAGCTCTTAACTACTGTACTCTAAAGTACACTAACACCCATAAACTACCTATGTACCCCTAAACCGAGGTCCCCCCACATCGCCGACACTCGAATAAATTTTTTTAACCCCTAATCTGCCGACCGCCACCTACGTTATCCTTATGTACCCCTAATCTGCTCCCCCTAACACCGCCGACCCCTATATTATATTTATTAACCCCTAATCTGCTCCCCACAACGTCGCCTCCACCTGCCTACACTTATTAACCCCTAATCTGCCGAGCGGACCTGAGCGCTACTATAATAAAGTTATTAACCCCTAATCCGCCTCACTAACCCTATAATAAATAGTATTAACCCCTAATCTGCCCTCCCTAACATTGCCGACACCTAACTTCAATTATTAACCCCTAATCTGCCGACCGGAGCTCACCGCTATTCTAATAAATGGATTAACCCCTAAAGCTAAGTCTAACCCTAACACTAACACCCCCCTAAGTTAAATATAATTTTAATCTAACGAAATTAATTAACTCTTATTAAATAAATTATTCCTATTTAAAGATAAATACTTACCTGTAAAATAAATCCTAATATAGCTACAATATAAATTATAATTATATTAAAGCTATTTTAGGATTAATATTTATTTTACAGGTAACTTTGTATTTATTTTAACCAGGTACAATAGCTATTAAATAGTTAAGAACTATTTAATAGCTAAAATAGTTAAAATTATTACAAAATTACCTGTAAAATAAATACTAACCTAAGTTACAATTAAACCTAACACTACACTATCAATAAATTAATTAAATAAACTACCTACAATTACCTACAATTAACCTAACACTACACTATCAATAAATTAATTAAATACAATTCCTACAAATAAATACAATTAAATAAACTAGCTAAAGTACAAAAAATAAAAAAGAACTAAGTTACAAAAAATAAAAAAATATTTACAAACATAAGAAAAATATTACAACAATTTTAAACTAATTACACCTACTCTAAGCCCCCTAATAAAACAACAAAGCCCCCCAAAATAAAAAATGCCCTACCCTATTCTAAATTACTAAAGTTAAAAGCTCTTTTACCTTACCAGCCCTGAACAGGGCCCTTTGCGGGGCATGCCCCAAGAAGTTCAGCTCTTTTGCCTGTAAAAAAAAACATACAATACCCCCCCCAACATTACAACCCACCACCCACATACCCCTAATCTAACCCAAACCCCCCTTAAATAAACCTAACACTAAGCCCCTGAAGATCATCCTACCTTGTCTTCACCTCACCAGGTATCACCGATCCGTCCTGGCTCCAAAATCTTCATCCAACCCAAGCGGGGGTTGGCGATCCATCATCCGGTGGCTGAAGAGGTCCAGAAGAGTCTCCAAAGTTTTCATCCTATCCGGGAAGAAGAGGCGATCCGGACCGGCAACCATCTTGATCCAAGCGGCATCTTCTATCTTCATCCGATGACGACCGGCTCCATCCTGAAGACCTCCACCGCGGACCCATCTTCTTTCGGCGACGTCCAACTGAAGAATGACGGTTCCTTTAAGGGACGTCATCCAAGATGGCGTCCCTCGAATTCCGATTCAGGATGGAGCCGGTCGTCATCGGATGAAGATAGAAGATGCCGCTTGGATCAAGATGGTTGCCGGTCCGGATCGCCTCTTCTTCCCGGATAGGATGAAGACTTTGGAGACTCTTCTGGACCTCTTCAGCCACCGGATGATGGATCGCCAACCCCCGCTTGGGTTGGATGAAGATTTTGGAGCCAGGACGGATCGGTGATACCTGGTGAGGTGAAGACAAGGTAGGATGATCTTCAGGGGCTTAGTGTTAGGTTTATTTAAGGGTTTTTTGGGTTAGATTAGGGGTATGTGGGTGGTGTGTTGTAATGTTGGGGGGGGTATTGTATGTTTTTTTTACAGGCAAAAGAGCTGAACTTCTTGGGGCATGCCCCGCAAAGGGCCCTGTTAAGGGCTGGTAAGGTAAAAGAGCTTTTAACTTTAGTAATTTAGAATAGGGTAGGGCATTTTTTATTTTGGGGGGCTTTGTTGTTTTATTAGGGGGCTTAGAGTAGGTGTAATTAGTTTAAAATTGTTGTAATATTTTTCTTATGTTTGTAAATATTTTTTTATTTTTTGTAACTTAGTTCTTTTTTATTTTTTGTACTTTAGCTAGTTTATTTAATTGTATTTATTTGTAGGAATTGTATTTAATTAATTTATTGATAGTGTAGTGTTAGGTTAATTGTAGGTAATTGTAGGTAGTTTATTTAATTAATTTATTGATAGTGTAGTGTTAGGTTTAATTGTAACTTAGGTTAGTATTTATTTTACAGGTAATTTTGTAATAATTTTAACTATTTTAGCTATTAAATAGTTCTTAACTATTTAATAGCTATTGTACCTGGTTAAAATAAATACAAAGTTACCTGTAAAATAAATATTAATCCTAAAATAGCTATAATATAATTATAATTTATATTGTAGCTATATTAGGATTTATTTTACAGGTAAGTATTTATCTTTAAATAGGAATAATTTATTTAATTAATTTCGTTAGATGTAAATTATATTTAACTTAGGGGGGTGTTAGTGTTAGGGTTAGACTTAGCTTTAGGGGTTAATCCATTTATTAGAATAGCGGTGAGCTCCGGTCGGCAGATTAGGGGTTAATAATTGAAGTTAGGTGTCGGCGATGTTAGGGAGGGCAGATTAGGGGTTAATACTATTTATTATAGGGTTAGTGAGGCGGATTAGGGGTTAATAACTTTATTATAATAGCAGTGTGGTCCGCTCGGCAGATTAGGGGTTAATAAGTGTAGGCAGGTGGAGGCGACGTTGAGGGGGGCAGATTAGGGGTTAATAAATATAATATAGGGGTCGGCGGTGTTAGGGGCAGCAGATTAGGGGTACATAGGGATAATGTAAGTAGCGGCGGTTTACGGAGCGGCAGATTAGGGGTTAAAAATAAAATGCAGGTGTCAGCGATAGCGGGGGCGGCAGATTAGGGGTTAATAAGTGTAAGGTTAGGGGTGTTTAGACTCGGGGTACATGTTAGAGTGTTAGGTGCAGACGTAGGAAGTGTTTCCCCATAGGAAACAATGGTGCTGCGTTAGGAGCTGAACGCGGCTTTTTTGCAGGTGTTAGGTTTTTTTTCAGCTCAAACAGCCCCATTGTTTCCTATGGGGGAATCGTGCACGAGCACGTTTTTGAGGCTGGCCGCGTCCGTAAGCAACTCTGGTATTGAGAGTTGAAGCTGCGTTAAAAATGCTCTACGCTCCTTTTTTGGAGCCTAACGCAGCCTTTATGTGGACTCTCAATACCAGTTATTTTTATGGTGCGGCCAGAAAAAAGCCGGAGTTAGTTTTTCGGGTCGTTACCGACAAAACTCCAAATCTAGCCGTAAAAGCGGTATCCGGTCCAGTCCGCTATATATACGCACACTTAGGGTGAGAATGGGTAAACACTGAGGCCCGCATACCCTAGTTATACAAGAAAATTTCTCCTGAAGCAAGGGAACATAGCAGTGGGAAGCGTCGCTCTCTCAAAGAAGCAGTTAGCCTCGGAAAGAACAAATGCTTGCTGCTAGAGAACTGATACCCATTGCCCCCTCGGGTATAACAAGCTGGAGCTGATCCTGTGGAAACCCTGAGAAGTGAGAACATTAGTGTAAAGAGCGCCAGAAGGTTGTGATCAGTCTTGAGAAAGGCCCAATATTAAGGGCCGAAACACGTCGACAGTTTGGTAAGCCTTATTCCATTTGCTTCATATTGTTTTTAGCAATATTGTACCATTGTGCTATATGTTTTACAGTACATTAATGCAAGTAATCACTTAAGAAGATCCACATTCCCACAGAGAGACTTATAGTTTTGGATCACACACAATTTTTTTCACTTCAAGAGATATATATCCTTTTCCTACAATTTTTGTATTTATATTTTTATATTTTTGTTTTTTGCAACACTTTTTATTTTTTCATTTTTTCACTTTTTGGTCACACTTTTTTTACAATTTTGAGTATTTTTGTACTTTTTGGATATTTCATAACCACTTACTATCACCATCACCCACTGGAATATATCACTACTGGAATATTTCTACTTTTCGGACAAATTTCATCTGTGACTCTACATCCGTGACTTTAGTATTCGTCTAGAGGTGCACCTTAGACATTTGTTTATACTAGTATAACATTATTTATTGTATTTTATTCTATATATGGTGCTCATTGTATTGCACATTGTACACATTCACTGGTTTTAATACATACCTTTTAAAGATTTTTAGTTATTTTACATTAAATACCTTTTTAACCACAACCTTCTGGCGCTCTTTACACTAATGTTCTCATGCTATTTTCCAAGGTGAGCTAACACACCTATGTTTTAGAGCGACTCAAGTGTTGTCCCCAAGCGCTTTTTTCTCATCACACCCATCAGAAACCCTGAGAAGTCACAGAGTCGTAACCGTTGCTTTACTTGCCATAGAGAAAATGAAAATATGGTATTATTCAGGGCACACTAATTCCACTTCTATTTTCCCTGCCTGAAGACCCAGTGCCTGCAAGCCCCGTCTCAGGGCAGGAAGTTTGACCTGCTGGGAGACAGCAGCTGGTGCTAGGACCGCACCAAGTGGATCAAAGGAGTCAGTCATATCACTGCTGAAAGAAAAAGGGTGGTAAGGACTCAAAATCCACCCCAGCAGGTAACAATTTTGTTGCATCTATAAATTGAGAGAAGCTGCCTTACTAAGATATATGAGACATTGTTTTCGGCAGAAGGCCTTATGATGACTATAATTATTATAAGTTGGCCAGGAAATAACTACTAATAAGTGTTATACGGTTGTTGCACTCCTGAAGCAGCTGACACACTTTCTTGGGGACTGTTCACAAGGGATTCTTAAAAAGAGAAAATAGAATTTTGATACACACCAATGAACATTGGTATTTGATATATACCGAAACATTTAAGGAAAAGTTTCTGATGTAACTAAAGTTAATTGTTAAATCGTTTTTTATCCGCTGATAAGTCTGAAGCAAACTACTGAGGGCAAATATTTAGTTTTTTTCTGTTAAAACAGAATTTATGCTTACCTGATAAATTACTTTCTCTTGCAGTGTATCCAGTCCACGGATTCATTCTTACTTGTTGGATATTCTCATTCCCTACAGGAAGTGGCAAAGAGATCACACAGCAGAGCTGTCCATATAGCTCCCCCTCTGGCTCCGCCCCCCATTCATTCGACCGACGGTTAGGAGAAAAAGGAGAAACCATAGGGTGCAGTGGTGACTGTAGTTTAAACAAGAAATTTTAACCTGACTTAATTGCCAGGGCAGGCCGTGGACTGGATACACCGCAAGAGAAAGTAATTTATCAGGTAAGCATAAATTCTGTTTTCTCTTGCAAGGTGTATCCAGTCCACGGATTCATCCTTACTTGTGGGATACCAATACCAAAGCTTTAGGACACGGATGAAGGGAGGGAACAAGACAGGTAACCTAAACATAAGGCACCACTGTTTGCAAAACCTTTCTCCCAAAAATAGCCTCCGAAATAGCAAAAGTATCGAATTTGTAAAATTTGGCAAAAGTATGCAGTGAAGACCAAGTCGCTGCCTTACAAATCTGTTCATCAGAAGCCTCATTCTTGAAAGCCCAAGTGGAAGCCAAAGCTCTGGTGGAATGAGCTGTAATTAGTTAAGGAGGCTGCTGCCCAGCAGTCTCATAAGCCAATCGGATGATGCTTTTCAACCAGAAGGAAAGAGAGGTAGCAGTC
The DNA here is from genome assembly GCF_027579735.1 of Bombina bombina. NCBI lineage: Eukaryota > Metazoa > Chordata > Amphibia > Anura > Bombinatoridae > Bombina > Bombina bombina. The sequence goes on from NC_069500.1 coordinate 247,952,328, forward strand.
GCTTTCTGACCTCTTCTCTTACCGGAATAGACAACAAACAAAGATGATGTTTGTCTGAAATCCTTAGTTGCTTGTAAATAGAATTTCAAAGCACGAACCACATCAAGATTGTGTAAAAGCCGTTCCTTCTTAGAAGCTGGATTAGGACACAGGGAAGGAACAATGATTTCCTGGTTAATGTTTTTATTAGAAACAAATTTAGGAAGAAAACCAGGTTTGGTACGCAAAACTACTGCATGGAACACCAGATGTGAATTACACTGCAAAGCAGACAATTCTGAAACTCTTCGAGCAGAAGATATAGCTACCAAAAACAAAACTTTCCAAGATAATAACTTAATATCTATGGAATGTAAAGGTTCAAACGGAACCCCTTGAAGAACTGAAAGAACTAAATTTAGACTCCATGGAGGAGCCACAGGTTTATAGACAGGCTTGATTTTGACTAAAGCCTGTGCAAACGCTTGAACATCTGGTACTTTTGCCAGACGCTTGTGTAAAAGGATAGACAGAGCGGATATCTGTTCCTTTAAGGAACTAGCTGACAAACCTTTCTCCAATCCTTCTTGGAGAAAAGACAATATCCTTGGAATCCTAATCTTACTCCACGAGTAACCCTTGGATTCACACCAACAAAGATATTTCCGCCATATCTTATGGTAAAATTTTCCTGGTGACAGGCTTTCTAGCTTGGATCAGAGTATCTATGACTGATTCAGAGAAGCCACGCTTGGATAGAATTAAGCGTTCAATCTCCAAGCAGTCAGCTGCAGAGAAACTAGATTTGGATGCTTGAATGGACCCTGTATTAGAAGATCCTGCCTCATTGGCAGTGTCCATGGTGGGACAGATGACATGTCCACTAGGTCTGCATACCAAGTCCTGCGTGGCCACGCAGGCACTATCAGAATTACCGAGGCCTTCTCCTGTTTGATTCTGGCTACCAGCCGAGGGAGAAGGGGAAACGGTGGAAAGACATAAGCCAGATTGAAGGACCAAGGCGCTACTAGAGCATCTATCAATGCCGCCTTGGGGTCCCTGGACCTGGATCCATAAAGAGGAAGTTTGGTGTTCTGACAGGACGCCATCAGATCTGGAATGCCCCATAGCTGGGTCAGCTAAGCAAAAACGACTTAGGAAATCCGCTTCCCAGTTGTCTACACCTGGGATGTGAATTGCAGATAGATGGCAAGAGTGATCATCCGCCCATCTGATTATCTTCGTTACTTCCTTCATCGCTCTCAGTTCCAAAATGTTTATCGGGAGAAGAGACTCTTCCCGAGACCATAGGCCCTGAGCTTTCAGGGAGCCCCAGACCGCGCCCCAGCCTAATAGACTGGCGTCAGTCGTTACAATGATCCACTCCGGTCTGCGGAAGCACATTCCCTGAGACAGGTGATCCTGAGACAACCACCAGAGAAGAGAATCTCTGGTTTTCTGGTCCAGTTGGATTTGAGGAGACAAATCTGCATAATCCCCATTCCACTGTTTGAGCATACACAACTGCAGAGGCCTGAGATGAATTTGAGCAAAAGGGACTACGTCCATTGCTGCTACCATTAATCCGATTACCTCCATGCACTGAGCTACAGATGGCCGAGGAATAGAATGAAGAGCTCGGCAAGTACTTAAAAGCTTTAACCTTCTGACCTCCGTCAGAAATATTTTCATTACTACAGAGTCTATTAATGTTCCCAGGAAGGGAACCCTTGTGAGCGGGGACAGAGAACTTTTTTCGGTGTTCACCTTCCACCCGTGAGACCTTAGAAAGGCCAGAACAATATCCGTATGAGCCTTGGCTCTGGGAAAAGACGACGCCTGTATCAAGATGTCGTCCAGATAAGGTGCTACTGCAATGCCCAGCGGTCTTAGTACCGCTAGAAGGGACCCTAGCACTTTTGTGAAAATTCTGGGAGCGGTGGCCAACCCGAAGGGAAGGGCCACGAACTGGTAATGCTTGTCCAGAAAAGCGAACCTTAGGAACTGATGGTGATCTTTGTGGATAGGAATATGAAGGTACGCATCCTTTAGATCCATGGTAGTCATATATTGACCTTCCTGGATCATCGGTAAGATTGTCCGAATGGTCTCCATTTTGAATGATGGAACTCTGAGGAATTTGTTTAGAATTTTTAGATCCAGGATTGGCCTGAAAGTTCCTTCCTTTTTGGGAACCACAAACAGGTTTGAGTAAAAACCCAGTCCTTGTTCTGTAATTGGAACTGGATATATCACTCCCATCTGGAGTAGATTTTCTACACAGCGTAAGAACGCCTCTTTCTTTGTCTGGTCTGTAGACAGACGAGAAATGTGGAACCTTCCCCTTGGAGGAGAGTCCTTGAATTCTAGAAGATATCCCTGAGCAACGATCTCTAATGCCCAGGGGGGAACATCTGTTGCCCAAGCCTGAGCAAAGAGAGAGAGTCTGCCCCCTACCAGATCCGGTCCCGGATCGGGGGCTACCCCTTCATGCTGTCTTAGTAGCAGCCGCAGGCTTTTTGGCCTGTTTACCCTTGTTCCAGCCCTGCAAAGGTTTCCAGGTTGCCTTGGGCTGTGAAGCGTTACCCTCTTGCTTTGCGGTTGCAGAGGTTGAAGCAGGACCGCTCCTGAAGTTGCAAAAGGAACGAAAATTAGCCTTAAAAGGCCTATCTTGCGGGAGGGCATGGCCCTTTCCCCCAGTGATATCCGAAATAATCTCTTTCAACTCGGGCCCGAAAAGGGTCTTTCCCTTGAAAGAAATATTCAGTAATTTTGTTTTGGACGACACGTCGGCCGACCATGATTTCAGCCAAAGCGCTTTGCACGCCATGATGGCAAAACCAGAATTTTTTGCCGCTAACTTAGCTAATTGTAAAGCGGCATCTGTGATAAAAGAATTAGCCAGTTTTAGAGCATTAATTCTATCCATGACTTCGTCATATGAAGTCTCCCTCTGGAGCGACTCCTCCAGCGCCTCAAACCAAAAAGCCGCTGCAGTAGTTACAGGAATAATGCAGGCAATAGGTTGGAGAAGGAAACCTTGTTGAACAAATATTTTCTTTAGTAAACCATCTAATTTTTTATCCATAGGATCTTTGAAAGCACAACTGTCTTCAATTGGTATGGTTGTGCGATTGGCTAGTGTTGAAACTGCCCCCTCTACCTTAGGGACCGTCTGCCACGCGTCCTGCCTGGGATCAGTTATGGGGAACATTTTCTTAAAGATAGGGGGGGGAACAAAAGGTACACCTGGTCTCTCCCACTCCCTAGCAACAATATCCGCCACCCTCTTAGGGATCGGAAACGCATCAGTGTATACAGGGACTTCTAGATATTTGTCCATTTTACACAATTTCTCTGGGACCACCATAGGGTCACAATCATCCAGAGTTGATAAGACCTCCCCCTAAGCAGTACGCGGAGGTGTTCCAATTTAAATTACCAAATCTCTTGAAATTTTTACAGTATGTGCCTAATGCTTTCGATATGATTGCACAGCAAGTTTCAGCCTGATTAACCCTTTAATGCCCAAACCGGAGCTGCCTAAAGCAAACAACCGGTTAATAAACTACAGCACCTTGCCACAGCAGCCTGCTGTGGCCCTACCTTCCCTTAAGGATTGGATTAGAGAAAATCAAGCCTCCTGAAGTCCTCGAGCAGTCTCTGGACCCATGTGAAGCAGCATGTAAGGAAATCTGTCAGAATAAACTGCGCAACTGAGGCGCGAAATTAGGCCCCTCCCACTCCACTCCAGAGCTGTGGGGCCTTCAGAACCCAATTTAGGTGACTAAAAATAATGCCATGTGGAATAAAACCCCAAATAAACACACCAAAAGTGCTTAAAAGTGTCAATAAAGAGTATTTTGCTAAATAAAATAATCGATTGCCCTGCAAAGGTGATAACCAGTCTATTGAGCCCTCTCAAATAAGCCTCTAGTTTTATACTAAGTCTCAGAACATGGCTTACCCTTCCCACATGGGGAATCTTGTCAGTCTTCTAGCATTATCTTGTCTTGACTAGAAAAAAGATGACTGAAACATACCTCAAAGCAGTTAAGCCTGCAAACTGTTCCCCCCAACTGAAGTTTTCTGGTACTCCTCAGTCCTGTGTGGGAACAGCAATGGATTTTAGTTACAACATCATTTTCCTCTCAGCAGAATTCTTCATCATATTTCTGCCAGAGAGTAAATAGCACAAACCGGTACTATTTAAAAATAACAAACTTTTGATTGAAGATATAAAAATTACAAATCTAACACCACATTCACTTTACCCTCCCGTGGAGATGCTACTTGTTAGAGCGGCAAAGAGAATGACTGGGGGGCGGAGCCAGAGGGGGAGCTATATGGACAGCTCTGCCGTGTGCTCTCTTTGCCACTTCCTGTAGGGAATGAGAATATCCCACAAGTAAGGATGAATCTGTGGACTGGATACACCTTGCAAGAGAAATATAATTGGTGGTATTATCCTGCCTTAAGGGTTATTGTAGTTATTAAGATCTGAGAGCATGACTACCTGAATATTAACTCTTAAGCTACCAGAAAGAGGTAGTGGTATATCTGAATAACATATTACTAATGTGCATAAGAACTAGGATCTAGCTAATTGATTGCTTATTAGTCAACTGTTAAAGGGACTTGTCCATTTCAATGTTTAAATAAGGGTATTATTACAATTTGCAAAATATGATGTATATATCTGTAAAAAGGTAATTAGCCCATATGGTAGTACTTTTATGTGTGTAGGCAGAAATGAAGGTCTAAGAGTTTCCCTGGTAACAAAAGGGTAATATGCCAATTTAAGCACTTAAAAGGGTTAAATAGCTTTTTTTTTTTTTTTTTTTTTTTTTTGAGCCATAATAGGTGCTGCACAGGTTGTCGTTTGAAGTTAAATTTTTGGGAATTAGTGGAGGGAAGGAAAGGAGAGGAGTTGTAGGTCACAGGACTTCATATTCTTTTCGTAATATATTTATGGATAAATTTATAACGCAGCATAAGAATAAATCTCCAGCCATGGCTGCCAGAAGTAGAGAGAAAAAAAAAGTAAACCAAGTAGTGAAATGGCACCAGAACTCATGAATGAAAGTATCAACCAGATTGACACACAGGCATTAGTGAAATTGATGTCTGATATTTTTCTTCCACAGTTTGAGCAGGTAAAAACTGAGATATCAGGCTTGGCAATTGAAGTTAGGCAGTTTGCAAACAGGTTGACAGAAGCTGAACAGCGCATATCTGAACTGGAAGATACGGTTAATGATTATGAGCTTAAAATTAACATCATAGGGAAGAATTATGATAAGCTACAACAGAAAGTGGACGATTTGGAGAATCGAACACGTAGAAATAATATTACGGTAATAGGACTACCAGTAAATACCCAGCATAAAGATTTGAAGCTATTTATATCTGAAACTTTACCTAAATTACTGGATATTCCACTTACAGATTCACCACTTATAGTAGAAAGAACATACAGAATAGGGTATAGTATGGGAGATGGCAACAGTGAAAAACCGAGGCCAATAATCACTAGGTTTCTAAACTTTCAGGATAAGATAAAGCTTTTGCAGTATTATAGGAAAAAGAGGGATATTACTATTGAGGGGGAAAAAATCTCATTTTCCAAGACTTCTCAGCAGAAGTTTCTAATAAAAGGAAACTAATGGCACCAGTGTGTACTCAGCTAATAAATAATAATAATATAATGCCACATTAATATTTCCAGCCAGAATACGTATTCAAGGCACTAATGGGTTTAGATTCCTAGAAAATCCTAAGGAGGCAGAGGTCTTCATGAGAGAGGAAGTGATATAATGGTGAAGACAAATACAGAACAATTTAGCATTCTCTGAAGGCACCAATTCTTCCCTTTTCCATAGATGGGACAGAAAGGGGCTGAGATCCATATGTCAAATTCTAGATACAGATAGGAAATCTGTTAAGACATTTGAAGTTTTGAAAAATGAGTTCTCTATACATAAAAGATTTTTACACTTATGTTCAAATAAGACACTATGCAAATGAACTCATTAGAGGACACGGCTGGGATTGGGGATGGGAGAGGGTGGAACCTTGGCTTAAAATGGTTACACAGGGAATATACTCCATCTCGCCATGATATAAATTAACTCTGGCGCAAGATGGCCAAAATAATTTGGAAAGGTTAAAGGGACACTGTAGTCAGATTTGTAATGGGTATGTCACACAAGTATACATGTAAATAAACATTTTTGTAATTGGGATGCTATATTAAATATGCACCGTTTAAACAATATATCATTTTGAAATAATGAAATTTTCCAAACCCACTTAGTTGTCTGCCGTTACGGATTCCCAATCCGGGCTGACAACTGCAGTTGGAACATGGCGACTCTGAGACGCATTGCGCATGCGCGAGTTAGCGCAACATCATAGACTTCGCTGCGCAGTTAATGTCATCGTCCTGTCAGCTATCATCTTGGCTTGAGTGCCCCAATGCGCGCATGCGAGAGAAAGGAAATGTTATTGCGCATGCGTTGAATGCCAATAATATATGTAACTAATATGCAAAATCAAGAGATATGATTGGCGAGTTTGTTAGCCCTTAGACGGCCCACATTTGTGGGCTGGATGACGTGATGTCATGGCCATAAAATAAAATATACTTTTAAGGCAAAAGGGAGCTTCGTTACAAACAATAAGAAGGTACTTTACATTTATATCATATTTTATATGCAAAATCTATGTTCTGTTTTAGACTTAAAAAAAAAGGAAAGTAATCCTTTAAGTATCAAATGGGGATCCCTCTCTATAGAATCAGAAATGACCATGGAATGGATAAGAGACTCAATCTCACAGGTAGCAAAAATTACAGTATCTGAAACTTGGAGGGAGGTACATATGAAACTCCTGTATAAGGCTTACTATACCCCTAAGAAAGGCGCAGAATTGGGCAATAGACAGTTTGATTAATACCCAAAGTGTAGTAAATACACAGTTGATCTAATACACATGATTTAGGAATGCCCCATAATTAAACAGTTCTGGGCAAAAATTGAGTACTGGCTGTATAGAATCATGGGAAGACAAGGTAAACTAGAGCTAGAACAAATATTATTTTTTCTAAAAATAGGAACTGGGGTAGGGAATGGAAATTGGTCAATATGATAATTTTAGTGGCCAGGAGTATAATCTTTAAAAATTGGAAGAATAGAAAAAAACTCAACTTTGGGGAATGGAAGAACTTCTTAATAAAACAAGCAATTATTAAACAATCTAACATACAAGCCCATGACGAGAATGCAATGGCAAATTACCTGAATAAGTGGGGGAAATTTATACAGTCTCTTCCAAGTACAATGCAGGAACAATTTATGTACCCCTTTAGGAATTTAGCAGAAGCTCTCATAGTGAGACCTGTAGAGGAGGAATAGAGGGGGTGTAGGTTTAGTTTTTTTTTTCATTTTCTCTCTTTTAGTTGTTTGTTTTGTTTTGGGTACTGAGGTGGAATTCTAAAATATCTCAACAGTGTAATAAGGAGGTGATTGATTCTTAACATATCTGCACATCTAAGTTATTGTTAAGAAGTTGCAACATATTGTTTGTTTATGCTTTATTTGCTGTGATGTTTATTTTTTAGACGCCCAGTAAGGTGAAATAATATTTTGATTTTGTAAGACAGTAGAGCAGCGGTTCCCAACCTGGGGTACGTGTACCCCTGGGGGTATTTGGCAGGCCGGTTGGGGGTACACAAAAATATTGTTGGTAATGGCGGAAGATGCGGGGGGAGGGTCGGGGGGGCACTCTCAATGGGTCATCAACTAATAAGCATCGTGGAACTGTGGAAGGAAGGAGCATTTAGCCGGAAAGTGACAAATTAAGTCCTGGCCTATATAGGCAGATGGGAGCCCCTGCACCTGAAATATGTGGACCGGGTGTGGATGACTCCGGTCCACATATTAATGATCCCCCTGTGTCACCAGACATCTTAGCCTCCTGCTCCACCCACCTCTGTCCCATGCACACAATTTTGACTGCAAGTGCTCAAATAGCAGCGGCACTGCAGCATAGCTACGCGGACACGTGTGATAGAGCCGTTGAGATTGCGAGTGACACAGGCGAGGCAGGTCTGCATCCCCAAATAAGTTATAGTGAGTGCCGGTAAGTAAAGTACTGCTTCTAGTGCTTGCTTGATTCAGACTGCTTCACTTCCAACTAAAAACGTTCATAGTGGCTGGGTGGTTAATATCGATCTGATCTCACAAATTTAAATATTTATTTTTATGAACATTACTCCCCCCCAGGGCCTTGTTTAGGAGCAACCAGGCAGCTGCCAGGGGCACCAGCCACACAGCAGGACTCCTGAGAATAAGATCTGAGCTTTAATCCTGTTGATACACGTACAGTCGTATGCAATTCAGGTATACTTATCTCCCCTATAAAAAAGTGCTTCCTTTATTTTGAGGGATGAGTGGGGGTAATGAAGAGAGGGGGTACTCATAAATGAAAAGCCTAATCAAGGGGTACAGGAGAGAAAAAAGGTTGGGAACCGCTGCAGTAGAGGATTACATTTTTGTATTACTTTGTGCTACGATTTTCTCAGACACCCTGCGAGGTGCATTGGAAAGGTAATGATGAATTGTTTAAATGTATTACACTGTTGGAAAAATAAATAAAATAATATATAAAAAAAAAGAAATAACACTTTCAAAGAAAGTAATTTAATATCCAGAGAATGCATAGGCTCAAAATGAGGACCCTGTAAAATCTTCAAAACCAAATTGAGACTCCAAGGAGGAGAAATAGATTTAATAACAGGTTTCATATGAACAAAACAGTGAATGTCAGGAAGTGTAGCAATTTTTCTACGAAATAAGACAGAAAGAGCAGAAATTTGTCCTTTCAAAGTATTTGCAGACAAACCCTTATTCAAACCATCCTGAAGAAACTGTAAAATCCTAGAAATTCTGAAAGAATGCCAAGAATAATTATGAGTGGAACACCATGAAATATAGGTTTTCCAAACCTGATGATAAATTTTCCTTGAAACAGACTTACGAGCCTGTATCATAGTGCTAATCACTGAGTCATAGAAACCTCTATGACTAAGCACTAAGCGTTCAATTTCCATCCCATCAAATTTAGAGATTTGAGATCCTGATGGAAAAACGGCCCTTGAGACAGAATGTCTGGCCTTAAAGGAAGTGGCCAAGGCTGGCAACTGGACATCCGGACAAGATCTGCATACCAAAACCTGATAGGCCATGCTGGTGCTATCAGAAACACATGAGATTGTTCCATTATGATCTTGGAGATCACCCTTGGAAGAAGAACCAGAGGCGGAAAAATATAAGCAGGTTGGTAAAACCAAGGAACTGCTAAGGCATCCACCATCTCCGCCTGAGGATCCTTGGACCTGGAAAGGTATCTGGGAAGCTTCTTGTTTAGACAAGAGGCCATCAGATCTATTTCTGGAAGACCCCACATCTGTACAAAATGAAAAAAACATATCTGGATGGAAAGACCACACCTCCGGATGGAAAGTCTGATGGCTGAGATAATCCGCTTCCCAATTGTCTACACCTGGGATATGAATCGCAGATATTTGACAAGAGCTGGATTCCGCCCAAGAAAGTATCTGAGATACTTCTTTCATTGCTGAAGGACTGCAAGTCCCTCCTTGATGATTGGCATATGCCACTGTTGTGATATTGTCTGTTTGAAAACGAATGTAAAGTTCTTTCTTCAATAGAGGCCACACCTGAAGAGCTCTGAAAATAGCAGGGAGTTCTAAAATATTGATTGGTAACCTCGCCTCTTGAGGTTTCCAAACCCCTTTTGCTGTCAGGGACCCCCAGACAGCTCCACAACCTGTAAGACTAGCATCTGTTGTGATTACAGTCCAGGTAGGAGGAACAAATGAGGCCCCTTGAACAATAAGGTGATGGTCTAACCACCAAGTCAGAGAGAGTTGAGTGTTGGGATTTAAGTAAATCAGTTGTGATATCTGAGTATAATCCCTGCACCATTGGTGCAACATGCAAAGCTGTAGAGGTCTCATATGAAAACGAGCAAAGGGGATTGCGTCTGATGCTGCAGTCATGAGACCTAAAACTTCCATGCACAAAGCCACTAAAGGGAATGATAGAGACTGAAGGTTTAGACAAGCTAAAACTAACTTCATTCGTCTCTTGTCTGTCAGAGAAAGAGTCATGAACACTAAATCTATCTAGAAACCTGAAAAGGTGACCCTTGTCTGAGGAATCAAGAAACTTTTTCTTTTTTTTTAGTGTGTAGAAGAACTGGTTTATTATAGGCATAACATACTCTTTTTAAATAAAGAGCATCAGTAACTGATATTTTCTAACAGTCAACTTGCAAAGCATAACAAACAAATTAACATCATAGTGAAATAAACAAACATTCAAGTTTAATATAGCCAGGGTCATCACACTAATATATCCAAAAAGTACAAAAATATTATAGGTACAGTTGTGCTCATAAGTTTACATACCCTGACAAAATTTATGATTTCTTGGCCATTTTTCAGAGAATATGAATGATAACACAAAAACTTTTCTTTCACTCATGGTTAGTGTTTGGCTGAAGCCATTTATTATCAATCAACTGTGTTTACTCTTTTTAAATCATAACTACAACAGAAACTACCGAAATGACGCTGATCAAAAGTTTACATACCATGGTGATTTTGGCCTGATAACATGCACACAAGTTGACACAAAGGCGTTTGAATGGCTATTTAAGGTAACCATCCTCACCTGTGATCTGTTTGCTTGTAATTAGTGTGTGTGTATAAAAGGTCAATGAGTTTCTGGACTCCTGACAGACCCTTGCATCTTTCAGCCAGTGCTGCACTGACGATTCTAGATTCTGAGTCATGGAGAAAGAAAAAGAATTGTCAAAGGATCTGTGGGGAAAAAGGTAGTTGACCTGTATAAAACAGGAAAGGGATATAAAAAGATATCCAAGGAATTGAGAATGCAAATCAGCAGTGTTCAAACTCTAATCAAGAAGTGGAAAATGAGGCTGTTTGATAACATACCGCATTCATCTTGCCATCAATTCTGACCAAATTTCCTGTGCCTTTGTAGCTCACACATCCCCAAAACATCAGCGATCCACCTCCGTGTTTCACAGTAGGAATGGTGTACCTTTCATCATAGGCCTTGTTGACTCCTCTCCAAATGTAGCGTTTATGGTTGTGGCCAAAAAGCTCAATTTGGGTCTCATCACTCCAAATGACTTTGTGCCAGAAGGTTTGAGGCTTGTCTCTGTGCTGTTTGGCGTATTGTAAGCGGGATTCTTTGTGGCATTTGCGTAGTAATGGCTTTCTTCTAGGGACTCAACCATGCAGCCCATCTTTCTTCAAGTGCCTCCTTATTGAAACAGCCACACCACATGTCCTGTATTTCACCTGAAGTTATTTGTGGGTTTGTCTTGGCACCCCAAACAATTTTCCTGGCAGTTCTGACTGGCATTTCAGTTGGTCTACCTGACCGTGGTTTGGTTTCAACAGAACCCCTCATTTTCCACTTCTTTATTAGAGTTTGAACACTGCTGATTTGCATTCTCAATTCCTTGGATATCTTTTTATATCCCTTTCCTGTTTTATACAGTTCAACTACCTTTTCCTGCAGATCATTTGACAATTCTTTTACTTTCCCCATGACTCAGAATCCTGAATCGTCACTGCAGTACTGGATGAAAGATGCAAGGGTCTGTCAGGAGTCCAGAAACTCATTGACCTTTTATACACACACACACTAATTACAAGCAAACAAATCACAGGTGAGGATGGTTACCTTTAATAGCCATTCAAACCCCTGTGTGTCAACTTGTGTGCATGTTATCAGGCCAAAATCACCAGGCTATGTAAACTTTTGATCAGGCTTATTTGGGTAGTTTCTGTTGTCATTATGATTTAAAAAAAGTAAATCAACCAAATACTAACCATGAGTTTTTTGTGTTATCATTCATATTCTCTGAAAAATGCTACTTTCATTCTTTAAACTTTACAAAGATGCTTATCTTTTTAAACACCTCTGCTCCATAGCAAACACAATGCCGATCCTCTGCCTGCAGCCTCCGCCCTCGTCAGAGAATCCAGCCTCATCCAATCGCCACATGCCCCTTTTGACATCCAGCTTGTGAGGCATGCAAAGATTGGAAGAAGCCGGATCGTCATCAATCTGCTAAAGAAAGCAGGAGCTGCGGGTGGAGGACCCACACCATGCCAACCACAAAACAATGGTATCTAAAAAAACAAGCATTTTTTTTTTAAAAAAAAAATATTTTTTTTATTGAGGTTTTAATAAAATAAAAAAATTAGATATACGTTATCTGTCTATTTAATGACATGTTCACTGTGATTAAAACATTTAAACAAAGTATATGGACATAGTGTATAATGATAATACAATTGACTGATTTCCGAGTAAATAATGAATATCACATTAATTATAATAATAAACAAGCAAAACTGAAACCTCTCTTTAAATAATAAAAGACCATCCCATGCCACATTGAGCCACTCATGGACCCCAATACTCTATAATTGTATCTAGAGGGAATATAGTGATATAAACGGTAACTTTTGGACCTATGGTATCTTAGAGTAGTTAAAATTCTGATATATGATACTGATATAATATGTTAAACTAGAATTACACTTAGAAGAAGCTCAATGATATTGACTGGACATGAAAGTCTAGGAAAAACAAGTAGCTCAAGTGACCCGAGTGAGAAAGCTCATAATTTAGACATGCTGCCATCTTATATTAGCACATTTTGATCCTTGATGACCCTTATAACGTGCCTAAAGGCAGTTTGTTGGTAGAAAACCAAAACAAATCAAGCTGAGGATGTAAGAGTAGGGGAATTGTAGTGAAGAATTATATCTTGGTAATTATATGTATTGGTGATAGAACTTCATATGTCCCTTGGCATATTAATCTTAGGGATAGTCTCAGATCACTATTTAGGCTTAATCTCCTAAAGTGCTCTGGAATTTCCAAAAGCAAGTAAATGAGGCTTGGCATAAAATCGGTTTAAGTCCACTATCCCAGACGCTGATAGAAGGACCAACCTAATGCCATAAGAATGCAATCATTGCATGTAAGCTCCCACTGAGATCTATAAAACACTTGCATTTATATATAGATATATTCTACAACACATGGGACTAGCATGCAAGAGATATTAATTTTTCCAGGAAATATAAAGCCTTTGGGACTAGGAATGTTCAAGTGCTGTGATAAATGTGTTCACTATATGGTCTATAAAAGTGACTAACATATATTGTAGAGTAACTTTCTTATAAAATATACTGACCCATTATTGAAATTTGCCCACAGAGAGTTACAATGGCACGCTAATCTAAATACAAATAAACCAAGAACATAGGTATGAAACAAAGAGAACTCAGTGAGTCCCTTCAGTGGCGTCACTAGGGGGGTGCGGGCCGCACCTGGTTGACACCCTCCAGGGGGTGGCATCACCAGAATTTTTTTATTTTTTTTTAAATTTAAAATTTTATTGAAATTCAAATAAATACAATGTAGAGATGCATAGATTTTTTTTTATTAGAGGGGCCAGCATTTGTGAACATTAGTGGGACTGGGGAAGTTGTAGACATTTTTTTTCCCCTTGAGCCAGTGCTGCAATTTCCACAAATAGTTTTCCCGGCTGCTTTTGCTTGTTTGTTTCCCCTGCCCAATTTCACTATGGATGTTGTGGGCGTGCCATGGGGCTTGCGATGTTGCGCTGCAAGCCTAAACCTGTCTGCCTGCCTATTTGTGCTCACTGCTCACTGACGTGTGGAGCAGTGGAGTCACTCACTGCTGTGCCGTCTCTCTAAACGTGAACCGGGAAATCATGAGGGGGATGCCTGGCACCTGACCGCATGACTGTCTGACACTGTCTCTAAAGTGAAGGAGCCACGTATGATGCCCACCAGACCGGTACGGTTATGGTACACTAAGTGCACACTGAAGAGGTAGGAGGGGAGGGAGGGTGGGTGGTGGTCTGGGGGTGGGCAGAGCGCAGAGGTGATTGGCCATAAGAAGCGGTAGGCACGTGGCCCGAGGCTGTGCACTGACAGTTTTGGAACTGAGTCAGAGAGCAGAATTGTCATAGTTTGCGCGCCTAAACCTTTTCTTTAGTGATTTATTTTAGAGTGCTCTGTTTATCTTTCATTTGATGCTCTGCTGAGCTGGGGAGCAGCTCTAGGCATTAGCTTTATAATTAATGCAGTGCAGATTACATATTTTGTATGTGTGTGTCTTCTGAGTTTTTGTGTGTGTCTGAGTGTTTTTTGTTTGTGTGTGTGTGTCTGAGTGTTTTTGTGTGTATGTTTCAGAGTGTTTGTGTGTGCATCTGAGTGTGTTTTTAAATGTGTCTGAGTGTTTGTATGTGTGTGTGCCTGCTTTCGGGGGGGGGGGGGGTGACACCAACCCTAGTGACGCCACTGAGTAACTTCCTCTTAACAACTGAGTAAAACATCTTATAACTCTGTTTTATTCTAACGTACAACTAACTCCCCCAATATGAAGTTGGATAACTGTAGAGACATAGAGTCCTAAACTGGCAAAGTGTCTTCATCATAAATCTATACATGATCAGTCATACAACCTAGTCTCGGATCAGACTCTTCTGAAAACGCTGAACATATTTCAAGATCGCACATCAATTTCTATCTGACGATATGGTACCTGTAATGAATCTACCCCACACCAGTTTTGAGATCCGTTGCGGCGTGTATACTGCTGCATGTGCACTGCGACACAAGTGAGTACTGAGACTGAAGTTTGTTTAGACTGATAGGCAGAAGGGTTAATGCACAGCTACCTCCACTGAGCTATTTATTCTCTATGATACAGAGTAACACTGGGTCTGTAAATGGATCTTCCACCTGACCTCTGTATACTCTGAGCCCCAATGTGAGTGCAACAATTTGAATCTCACTCAATCTTAGCCACCGCCATTTTGTATGCCTGGATATGGATCCTCTCTGCTCTGCACTCTCTTCGACCTCTTCCGTGTGCACACTGGAAGAACCGGTTGGTATCAGGTTAGTGGTGTCTATTGGGTCACAGACATTTCTGATTACCGCTGTCTTAGTTAACTCATAATATAGGAAAAGGTAATCATCTCCAGTGTGGGTGTTATATTCATGTGCGCCAAAACATGCAGCTATGTGATGGGACAACTGAGAAAAACGTTCATCCATTAAAGTGCTCAGGTCCAGTAAAAGCTGCTGAATGTTGACTTCCATGTCCCTTATGGCTCAATCTGCATAAGTCAAGGTAGTACAGGTGCTACTGCTAACCCCGAATCATCGGTGGGGGGGGGGGGGTAGCAGAGGACTCGTGAAAGGCCTAAGGCCTTAGGGGTCTGGATCTGACTCCT
This sequence comes from Bombina bombina, assembly GCF_027579735.1. NCBI lineage: Eukaryota > Metazoa > Chordata > Amphibia > Anura > Bombinatoridae > Bombina > Bombina bombina. The sequence goes on from NC_069500.1 coordinate 247,967,715, forward strand.
GCAATCATTAATACAATAATCCTGGTATCAAAATGTTCATGAGGGAGAGTAGATATGTAATATCACTGATTTAACCAAGAATATTGAAAAAGATCAGCATTAACCGGCAGGTTAGCTTATTCAGGTCAGGAGCTAAAGATATTGCCCAGACACGCCCCCTCAAGAAACTCTTTTGTAAATTGATCCTTCAACCATGTTATTGAAGAAACCACACTAGTTTCGTGTGAGATTCTGCTAAATGAAAAGATTGAGCTAGTACCAAGATATCGTCCAAATAAGGAAACACAGCAATACCCTCCTCTCTGATTACAGATAGAAGGGCACCGAGAACCTTTGAAAAGATTCTCGGAGCTGTCGCTAGGCCAAATGGAAGTGCGACAAATTGGTAATTCTTGTCTAGAATAGAGAATCTCAGAAAACTATAGTGGTCTGGATGAATCGGAATGTGAAGAAAAGCATACTGTAAGTCTATTGTGGACATGAAATGACCTTGCTGAACAAAAGGCAGAATAGTCTTTATAGTCACCATCTTAAAAGTTGGGACTCTTACAAAAAGATTTAAAACTTTCAGATCCAGAATTAGTCTGAACGAATCTTCTTTCTTTGGGACAATGAATAGATGTGAATAAAAATCCAAACCCCGTTCCTGCAGAGGAATTGGAACAATCACCCCTGAAAGCTCTAGGTCTGAAACGCATTTCCGAAATGCCTGAGCCTTCACAGGGTTTGTTGGAACATGAAAAGAAAGAATCTTCCCATGGGAGGTCTTATTCTGAAACCTATTCAATACCCCTGAGAAACAATATTCTGAATCCACTGATTTTGAACAGCAACTGTCCAAATGTGTTGAAATAATTCCAATCTGCCCCCCACCAGTATAACTGGTTTGAGGGTTGCACCTTCATGTAGTCTTAGAGACTGGATTTGTTTTTTTATAAGACTTGGATTTATTCCAATTCGGAGATGGTCTCCAATTAGAGCCAGAGGCCTTAGGGGAAGGAGAGGACTTTTGTTCTCTAATCTGACGAAAGGAACAAAAACAATTGGGAGCTTTAAATTTACCATTAGATTTCTTATCTTGGGGCAGAAAAATTCCCTTTTCCCCGGGGATAGTGGAAATAATAGAATCCAATTGAGAACCAAAATAAATTACTACCCTGAAATGATAAAGATAGTAATCTAGATTTAGATTCCATATCAGCATTCCAAGATTTAAGCCATAAAGCTCTTCTAGTAAGAATAGCTAAAGACATAGATTTAATATCAATCTTAATGACATCAAATATAGCATCTCAGATAAAATGATTAGCATGTTGAAGTAAAAGAACAATGCCAGACAATTCAGGATCTATTAACTGTTGAGCTAAACTGTCCAACCAAAAAGTTGAAGCAGCAGCAACATGAGCCATAGAAATGGCAGGTCTAAGAATATAGCCAGTATGTAAAACATAATTTATGTAAGAACTTACCTGATAAATTCATTTCTTTCATATTGGCAAGAGTCCATGAGCTACTGACATATGAGATATACAATCCTACCAGGAGGGGCAAAGTTTCCCAAACCTCAAAATGCCTATAAATACACCCCTCACCACACCCACAATTCAGTTTAACGAATAGCCAAGCAGTGGGGTGTTAAAGAAAGGAGTAGAAAGCATCAAAGGAAATTTGGAAATAATTGTGCTTTATACAAAAAATCATAACCACCATAAAAAGGGTGGGCCTCATGGACTCTTGCCAATATGAAAGAAATGAATTTATCAGGTAAGTTCTTACATAAATTATGTTTTCTTTCATGTAATTGGCAAGAGTCCATGAGCTAGTGACATATGGGATATCAATACCCAAGATGTGGAGTCTTCCACTCAAGAGTCACTTGAGAGGGAGGGAATAAAAATAAAAAACATAATTTATGTAAGAACTTACCTGATAAATTCATTTCTTTCATATTAGCAAGAGTCCATGAGCTAGTGACGTATGGGATATACATTCCTACCAGGAGGGGCAAAGTTTCCCAAACCTCAAAATGCCTATAAATACACCCCTCACCACACCCACAATTCAGTTTAACGAATAGCCAAGAAGTGGGGTGATAAAAAAGTGCGAAAGCATATAAAATAAGGAATTGGAATAATTGTGCTTTATACAAAATCATAACCACCACAAAAAAAGGGCGGGCCTCATGGACTCTTGCTAATATGAAAGAAATGAATTTATCAGGTAAGCTCTTACATAAATTATGTTTTCTTTCATGTAATTAGCAAGAGTCCATGAGCTAGTGACGTATGGGATAATGATTACCCAAGATGTGGATCTTTCCACACAAGAGTCACTAGAGAGGGAGGGATAAAATAAAGACAGCCAATTCCTGCTGAAAATAATCCACACCCAAAATAAAGGTTAATGAAAAACATAAGCAGAAGATTCAAACTGAAACCGCTGCCTGAAGTACTTTTCTACCAAAAACTGCTTCAGAAGAAGAAAATACATCAAAATGGTAGAATTTAGTAAAAGTATGCAAAGAGGACCAAGTTGCTGCTTTGCAAATCTGATCAACCGAAGCTTCATTCCTAAACGCCCAGGAAGTAGAAACTGACCTAGTAGAATGAGCTGTAATCCTCTGAGGCGGAGTTTTACCCGACTCAACATAGGCAAGATGAATTAAAGATTTCAACCAAGATGCCAAAGAAATGGCAGAAGCTTTCTGGCCTTTTCTAGAACCGGAAAAGATAACAAATAGACTAGAAGTCTTTCGGAAAGATTTAGTAGCTTCAACATAATATTTCAAAGCTCTAACAACATCCAAAGAATGCAACGATTTCTCCTTAGAATTCTTAGGATTAGGACATAATGAAGGAACCACAATTTCTCTACTAATGTTGTTGGAATTCACAACTTTAGGTAAAAATTCAAAAGAAGTTCGCAACACCGCCTTATCCTGATGAAAAATCAGAAAAGGAGACTCACAAGAAAGAGCAGATAATTCAGAAACTCTTCTGGCAGAAGAGATGGCCAAAAGGAACAAAACTTTCCAAGAAAGTAATTTAATGTCCAATGAATGCATAGGTTCAAATGGAGGAGCTTGAAGAGCCCCCAGAACCAAATTCAAACTCCAAGGAGGAGAAATTGACTTAATGACAGGCTTTATACGAACCAAAGCTTGTACAAAACAATGAATATCAGGAAGAATAGCAATCTTTCTGTGAAAAAGAACAGAAAGAGCAGAGATTTGTCCTTTCAAGGAACTTGCGGACAAACCCTTATCTAAACCATCCTGAAGAAACTGTAATATTCTCGGTATTCTAAAAGAATGCCAAGAAAAATGATGAGAAAGACACCAAGAAATATAAGTCTTCCAGACTCTATAATATATCTCTCTAGATACAGATTTACGAGCCTGTAACATAGTATTAATCACAGAGTCAGAGAAACCTCTTTGACCAAGAATCAAGCGTTCAATCTCCATACCTTTAAATTTAAGGATTTCAGATCCTGATGGAAAAAAGGACCTTGAGACAGAAGGTCTGGTCTTAACGGAAGAGTCCACGGTTGGCAAGAGGCCATCCGGACAAGATCCGTATACCAAAACCTGTGAGGCCATGCCGGAGCTACCAGCAGAACAAACGAGCATTCCTTCAGAATCTTGGAGATTACTCTTGGAAGAAGAACTAGAGGCAGAAAGATATAGGCAGGATGATACTTCCAAGGAAGTGATAATGCATCCACTGCCTCCGCCTGAGGATCCCGGGATCTGGACAGATACCTGGGAAGTTTCTTGTTTAGATGAGACGCCATCAGATCTATTTCTGGAAGTGCCCACATTTGAACAATCTGAAGAAATACCTCTGGGTGAAGAGACCATTTGCCCGGATGCAACGTTTGGCGACTGAGATAATCCGCTTCCCAATTGTCTATACCTGGGATATGAACCGCAGAGATTAGACAGGAGCTGGATTCCGCCCAAACCAAAATTCGAGATACTTCTTTCATAGCCAGAGGACTGTGAGTCCCTCCTTGATGATTGATGTATGCCACAGTTGTGACATTGTCTGTCTGAAAACAAATGAACGATTCTCTCTTCAGAAGAGGCCAAAACTGAAGAGCTCTGAAAATTGCACGGAGTTCCAAAATATTGATCGGTAATCTCACCTCCTGAGATTCCCAAACTCCTTGTGCCGTCAGAGATCCCCACACAGCTCCCCAACCTGTGAGACTTGCATCTGTTGAAATTACAGTCCAGGTCGGAAGCACAAAAGAAGCCCCCTGAATTAAACGATGGTGATCTGTCCACCACGTTAGAGAGTGTCGAACAATCGGTTTTAAAGATATTAATTGAGATATCTTTGTGTAATCCTTGCACCATTGATTCAGCATACAGAGCTGAAGAGGTCGCATGTGAAAACGAGCAAAGGGGATCGCGTCCGATGCAGCAGTCATAAGACCTAGAATTTCCATGCATAAGGCTACCGAAGGGAATGATTGTGACTGAAGGTTTCGACAAGCTGCAATCAATTTTAGACGTCTCTTGTCTGTTAAAGACAGAGTCATGGACACTGAATCTATCTGGAAACCCAGAAAGGTTACCCTTGTCTGAGGAATCAAAGAACTTTTTGGTAAATTGATCCTCCAACCATGATCTTGAAGAAACAACACAAGTCGATTCGTATGAGATTCTGCTAAATGTAAAGACTGAGCAAGTACCAAGATATCGTCCAAATAAGGAAATACCACAATACCCTGTTCTCTGATTACAGACAGAAGGGCACCGAGAACCTTTGAAAAAATTCTTGGAGCTGTAGCTAGGCCAAACGGTAGAGCCACAAACTGGTAATGCTTGTCCAGAAAAGAGAATCTCAGGAACTGATAATGATCTGGATGAATCGGAATATGCAGATATGCATGCTGTAAATCTATTGTGGACATATAATTCCCTTGCTGAACAAAAGGCAAGATAGTCCTTACAGTTACCATCTTGAACGTTGGTATCCTTACATAACGATTCAATATTTTTAGATCCAGAACTGGTCTGAAGGAATTCTCCTTCTTTGGTACAATGAAGAGATTTGAATAAAACCCCATCCCCTGTTCCGGAACTGGAACTGGCATAATTACTCCAGCCAACTCTAGATCTGAAACACAATTCAGAAATGCTTGAGCTTTCACTGGATTTACTGGGACACGGGAAAGAAAAAATCTCTTTGCAGGAGGTCTCATCTTGAAACCAATTCTGTACCCTTCTGAAACAATGTTCTGAATCCAAAGATTGTGAACAGAATTGATCCAAATTTCTTTGAAAAAACGTAACCTGCCCCCTACCAGCTGAGCTGGAATGAGGGCCGCACCTTCATGTGGACTTAGAAGCAGGCTTTGCCTTTCTAGCAGGCTTGGATTTATTCCAGACTGGAGATGGTTTCCAAACTGAAACTGCTCCTGAGGATGAAGGATCAGGCTTTTGTTCTTTGTTGAAACGAAAGGAACGAAAACGATTATTAGCCCTGTTTTTACCTTTAGATTTTTTATCCAGTGGTAAAAAAATTCCTTTCCCACCAGTAACAGTTGAGATAATAGAATCCAACTGAGAACCAAATAATTTGTTACCCTGGAAAGAAATAGAAAGTAGAGTTGATTTAGAAGCCATATCAGCATTCCAAGTCTTAAGCCATAAAGCTCTTCTAGCTAAAATAGCTAGAGACATAAACCTGACATCAACTCTGATAATATCAAAAATGGCATCACAGATAAAATTATTAGCATGCTGAAGAAGAATAATAATATCATGAGAATCATGATTTGTTACTTGTTGCGCTAAAGTTTCTAACCAAAAAGTTGAAGCTGCAGCAACATCAGCCAATGATATAGCAGGTCTAAGAAGATTACCTGAACACAGATAAGCTTTTCTTAGAAAGGATTCAATTTTCCTATCTAAAGGATCTTTAAACGAAGTACCATCTGACGTAGGAATGGTAGTACGTTTAGCAAGGGTAGAAATAGCCCCATCAACTTTAGGGATTTTGTCCCAAAATTCTAACCTGTCAGACGGTACAGGATATAATTGCTTAAAACGTTTAGAAGGAGTAAATGAATTACCCAATTTATCCCATTCTTTGGAAATTACTGCAGAAATAGCATTAGGAACAGGAAAAGCTTCTGGAATAACCACAGGAGATTTAAATACCTTATCTAAACGTTTAGAATTAGTATCAAGAGGACCAGAATCCTCTATTTCTAAAGCAATTAGGACTTCTTTAAGTAAAGAACGAATAAATTCCATTTTAAATAAATATGAAGATTTATCAGCATCAATCTCTGAAACAGAATCCTCTGAACCAGAAGAGTCATCAGAATCAGAATGATGATGTTCATTTAAAAATTCATCTGTAGGGAGAGAAGTTTTAAAAGATTTTTTACGTTTACTAGAAGGAGAAATAACAGACATAGCCTTCTTGATGGATTCAGAAACAAAATCTCTTATGTTATCAGGAACATTCTGCACCTTAGATGTTGAAGGAACTGCAACAGACAATGGTACTTTACTAAAGGAAATATTATCTGCATTAACAAGTTTGTCATGACAATTAATACAAACAACAGCCGGAGGAATAGCTACCAAAAGTTTACAGCAGATACACTTAGCTTTGGTAGATCCAGCACTAGACAGCAATTTTCCTGTAGTATCTTCTGACTCAGATGCAACGTGAGACATCTTGCAATATGTAAGAGAAAAAACAACATATAAAGCAAAATTGATCAAATTCCTTAAATGACAGTTTCAGGAATGGGAAAAAATGCCAAAGAACAAGCTTCTAGCAACCAGAAGCAATGAAAAATGAGACTTAAATAATGTGGAGACAAAAGCGACGCCCATATTTTTTGGCGCCAAATAAGACGCTCACATTATTTGGCGCCTAAATGCTTTTGGCGCCAAAAATGATGCCACATCCGGAACGCCAACATTTTTGGCGCAAAATAATGTCAAAAAATGACGCAACTTCCGGCGACACGTATGACGCCGGAAACGGAAAAAGTCCGCGCCAAGAATGACGCAATAAAATGAAGCATTTTCAGCCCCCGCGAGCCTAACAGCCCACAGGGAAAAAAGAGTCAAATTTTTGAAGGTAAGAAAAAATGAATAATTCAAATGCATAATCCCAAATATGAAACTGACTGTCTGAAAAATAAGGAAAGTTGAACATTCTGAGTCAAGGCAAATAAATGTTTGAATACATATATTTAGAACTTTATAAACAAAGTGCCCAACCATAGCTTAGAGTGTCACAGAAAATAAGATTTACTTACCCCAGGACACTCATCTACATGTTTGTAGAAAGCCAAACCAGTACTGAAACGAGAATCAGCAGAGGTAATGGTATATATAACAGTATATCGTCGATCTGAAAAGGGAGGTAAGAGATGAATCTCTACGACCGATAACAGAGAACCTATGAAATAGACCCCGTAGAAGGAGATCACTGCATTCAAATAGGCAATACTCTCCTCACATCCCTCTGACATTCACTGCACGCTGAGAGGAAAACCGGGCTCCAACTTGCTGCGGAGCACATATCAACGTAGAATCTAGCACAAACTTACTTCACCACCTCCATCGGAGGCAAAGTTTGTAAAACTGAATTGTGGGTGTGGTGAGGGGTGTATTTATAGGCATTTTGAGGTTTGGGAAACTTTGCCCCTCCTGGTAGGAATGTATATCCCATACGTCACTAGCTCATGGACTCTTGCTAATTACATGAAAGAAACAGCCATATTGCGGTGAATATTTATTTTCATTTTTTAAAGAAAAAAACTTAAATCAAAAGCAGAAGAATCAAACTGAAACAGCTGCCTGAAGAACTTTTCTACCAAAAACTGCTTCCGAAGAAGCAAATACATCAAAACGGTAGAATTTAGAAAATGTATGCAAAGAGGACCAAGTTGCAGCTTTGCAAATCTGATCAACTGAAGCTTCATTCTTAAAAGCCCACGAAGTGGAGACTGATCTAGTAGAATGAGCTGTAATTCTCTGAGGCGGGGCCTGACCCGACTCCAAATAAGCTTGATGAATCAAAAGTTTCAACCAAGAAGCCAAGGAAATAGCAGAGCCTTCTGACCTTTCCTAGGACTAGAAAATAAAATAAATAGACTGGAAGCCTTCCTGAAATCTTTAGTAGCTTCCACATAATATTTCAAAGCTCTTACCACATCCAAAGAATGTAAGGATCTCTCCAAAGAATTCTTAGGATTAGGACATAAGGAAGGGACAACAATGTCTCTACTAATGTTGTTAGAATTCACAACCTTAGGTAAAAATTGAAAAGAAGTCCGCAAAACTGCCTTATCCTGATGAAAAATCAGAAAAGGAGACTCACAAGAAAGAGCAGATAACTCAGAAACTCTTCTAGCAGAAGAGATGGCCAAAAGAAACAACACTTTCCAAGAAAGTAGTTTAATGTCTAAAGAATGCATAGGTTCAAATGGAGTAGCCTGTAAAGCCTTCAGAACCAAATTAAGACTCCGAGGAGAAATTGACTTAATGACAGGCTTAATACGAATTAAAGCCTGTACAAAAACAGTGTATATCAGGAAGTATAGCAATCTTTCTGTGAAATAAAACAGAAAGAGCGGAGATTTGTCCTTTCAAGGAACTTGCAGACAAACCCTTATCCAAACCATCCTGAAGGAACTGTAAAATTCTAGGAATTCTAAAAGAATGCCAGGAGAATTTATGAGAAGAACACCATGAAATGTAAGTCTTCCAAACTCTATAATAATCTTTCTAGAGACAGATTTACGAGCTTGTAACATAGTATTAATCACTGAGTCAGAGAAACCTCTATGACTTAGAACTAAGCGTTCAATTTCCATACCTTCAAATTTAATGATTTGAGATCCTGATGCAAAAACGGACCTTGAGATAGTAGGTCCGGCCGTAACGGAAGTGGCCAAGGCGGGCAACTGGACATCCGAACCAGATTCACATACCATAACCTGTGTGGCCATGCTGGAGCCACCAGCAACACAAAAGACTGTTCCATGATGATTTTGGAGATCACTCTTGGAAGGAGAACTAGAGGCGGGAAAATGTAAGCAGGACGATAACACCAAGGAAGTGTCAGCACATCCACTGCTTCCGCCTGAACATCCCTGGACCTGGTCAGGTATCTGAGAAGTTTCTTGTTTAGATGAGAGGCCATGAGATCTATCTCTGGAAGACCCCACATCTGAACAATCTGAGAAAACACATCTGGATGGAGAGACCACTCCCCTGGATGTAAAGTCTGACGGCTGAGATAATCCGTCTCCCAATTGTCTACACCTGGGATATGCACCGCAGAGATTAGACAGGAGCTGGATTCTGCCCAAGCAAGTATCCGAGATACTTTTTTCATAGCTTGGGGACTGTGAGTCCCATCCTGATGATTGACATATGCCACTGTTGTGATATTGTCTGTCTGAAAACAAATGAACGGTTCTCTCTTTAACAAAGGCCAAAACTAAAGTTCTAAAATATTTATTGGTAATCTCGCCTCTTAAAATTTCCAAACCCCTTGTGCTGTAAGAGATCCCCAAACAGCTCCCCAACCTGAAAGACTTGCATCTGTTATGATCACAGTCCAGGTTGGCCAAACAAAAGAAGCCCCTTGAACTAAACGATGGTGATCTATCCACCACATCAAAGAATGTCGTACATTGGGATTTAAGGATATTAATAATGATATCTTTGTATAATCCCTGCACCATTGGTTCAGCATACAAAGCTGTAGAGGTCTCATGTGAAAACAAGCAAAGGGGATCGCGTCCGATGCTGCAGTCATGAGACCTAAAACTTCAATGCACATAGCCACTGAAGGGAATGATAGACTGAAGGTGCCGGCAGGCTGCAACCAATTTTAAACGTCTCTTGTCTGTTAGAGACAGAGTCATGGCCACTGAATCTATCTGGAAGCCTAAAAACATAATTTATTTAAGAATTTACCTGATAAATTAATTTCTTTCATATTGGCAAGAGTCCATGAGCTAGTGACGTATGGGATATACATTCCTACCAGAAGGAGCAAAGTTTGCCAAACCTCAAAATGCCTATAAATACACCCCCATCACACCCACAATTCAGTTTAATGAATAGCCAAGAAGTGGGGTGATAAGAAAGGAGCAAAAGCATCAACAAGGAATTGGAATAATTGTGCTTTATACAAAAAAATCATAACCACCATAAAAAGGGTGGGTTTCATGGACTCTTGCCAATATGAAAGAAATGAATTTATCAGGTAAGTTCTTACATAAATTATGTTTTCTTTCATGTAATTGGCAAGAGTCCATGAGCTAGTGACGTATGGGATAGCAAATACCCAAGATGTGGCACTCCACGCAAGAGTCACTAGAGAGGGAGGGATAAAAATAAAGACAGCCAATTCCGCTGAAAAATCAATCCACAACCCAAATTAAAAGTTTTAATCTTCTAAAGAAAAAAACTGAAATTATAAGCAGAAGAATCAAACTGAAACAGCTGCCTGAAGTATTTTTCTACCAAAAACTGCTTCTGAAGAAGAGAAAACATCAAAATGGTAGAATTTAGTAAAAATAAGCAAAGAAGACCAAGTTGCTGCTTTGCAAATCTGATCAACAGAAGCTTCATTCTAAAAAACCCAGGAAGTGGAAACTGACCTAGTAGAATGAGCCGTAAACCTCTGAGGCGGGGATTTACCCGACTCTAAATAAGCATGATGAATCAAAAGCTTTAACCAAGATGCCAAAGAAATGGCAGAAGCCTTCTGACCTTTCCTAGAACCAGAAAAGATAATAGACTAGAAGTCTTTCTGAAATCTTTAGTAGCTTCAACATAATATTTCGAAGCTCTTACCACATCCAAAGAATGTAAGGATCTATCCAGAAAATTCTTAGGATTAGGACATAAAGAAGGGACAACAATTTCTCTACTAATGTTGTTGGAGTTCACAACTTTAGGTAAAAATTGCAACAAAGTCTGCAAAAACCGCCTTATCCTGATGAAAAATCAGAAAAGGAGACTCACAAGAAAGAGCAGATAAATCAAACTCTTCTAGCAGAAGAGATGACCAAAAGGAACAACACTTTCCAAGAAAGTAATTTAATCTCCAGAGAATGCATAGGCTCAAACGGAGGAGCCTGTAAAGCCTTCAAAACCAAAATAAGACTCCAAGGAGGAGAAATTGATTAATGGCAGGCTTGATACGAACCAAAGCATGTACAAAACAATGAATATCAGGAAGTTTAGCATATTTTCTGTAGAAGAGAACAGAAAGAGTAGAGATTTGACCTTTCAAAGAACCTGCAGACAAACCCTTATCTAAACCATCCTGAAGAAACTGTAAAATTCTAGGAATTCTAAAAGAATGCCAAGAGAATTTATGAGAAGAGCACCATGAAATGTAAGTCTTCCAAACTCGATAAAAAATCTTTCTAGATACAGATTAACGAGCCTGCAACATAGTAATAATCACTGAGTCAGAGAAACCTCTTTGACTAAGCGTTCAATTTCCATACCATCACATTTAATAATTTGAGATCCTGACGGAAAAAACAAACCTTGAGATATAAGGTCTGGCCTTAATGGAAGTGGCCAAGGTTGGCAACTGGACATCCGAACAAGAACAATACACCAAAACCTGAGCGGCCATTCTGGAGCCACCAGCAGCACAAACGATTGCTCCATGATGATTTTGAAAATCACTCTTAAAAGAAGAACTAGAGGCGGAAAAATATAGGCAGGTTGATAACTCCAAGGAAGTGTCAATGCATACACTGCTTCCGCCAGAGGATCCCTGAACCTGGATAGGTACCTGGGAAGTTTCTTGTTTAGATGAGATGCCATCAGATCTATTTCTGGAAGCCCCCACATCTGAACAATTTGAAAAAACACATCTGGGTGAAGAGACCATTCTCCCTGATGTAAAGCTTGATGACAGAGATAATCCGCTTCCCAATTGTCTATACCTGGGATTTGGACCGCAGAAAATAGACAGAAGCTGGATTTTGCCCAAGCAAGTATCCGAGATACTTCTTTCACAGCCTGAGGACTGAGAGTCCCACCCTGATGATTGACATACGCCACAGTTGTGACATTGTCTGTCTGAAAACCAATAAACGTCTCTCTCTTCAAAAAGAAGCCAAAACTGAAGAACTCTGAGAATCGCACGGAGTTCCAAAATATTGAATGGTAATCTCGTCTCTTGAAATTTCCAAACCCCTTGTGCTGATAGAGATCCCCAGACAGCTTCCCAGCCTAAAAGATCGCATCTGTTGAGATCATGGTCCAAGTTGGATGAACCGAAGAGACCCGTAGAACTATACGATGGTGATCTAACCACCAAGTCAGAGATAGTTGAATATTGGGATTCAAGGATATTAAATGTGATATCCTAGAATAATCCTTGCACCATTAATTCAGCATTAAAAAGTGGAAAGGTTTCATATGAAAATGAGCAAAGGGAATCGAATCCAATGCTGCAGACATGAGACCTAAAACTTCCATGCATATAGCTACTGAAGGAAATAATAGAGACTGAAGGTTCCGACAAGCTGAACCCAATATAATTGTCTCTTGTCCGTTAGAGACAAAGACATTGACAAAATCTATCTGGAAACCCTAAAAAAGGTGACCCTTGTCTGAGGAATCAAGGAGCTTTTGATAAAAAGATCCTCCAACCATGTCTTTTAAGAAACAACAGAAGTTGAATCGTATGAGATTCTGCAGAACGAAAAGACTGAGCAAGTACCACGAGATCGTCCAAATAAGGAAACACTGAGAACCTTGAAAAGATTCTTAGAGTTGTCGCTAGGCCAGAAGGAAAAGCAACAAATTGGTAATGCTTGTCTAAAAAAGAGAATCTCAGAAAATGAAAATAATCTGAATGAAAAACAAAATATGAAGATATGAATCCTATAAGTCTATTGTAGGCAAATAATGCCCTTGCTGAACAAAAGGCAGAATAGACCTTATAATCACCATTCTGAAAGATGGTACTCTAACATGACAATTCAAAAGTTTTTCTTTCTTTGGGACAATGAATAGTTCTGAATAAAACCCCAGACCCCATTCCTGAAACGGAACTGGTATGAATACCCCAGATAACTCCAGGTCTGAAACACACTTCAGGAAAGTCTGAGCCTTTACTGGAATAGCTAGAATATGTGAGAGAGAAAAAGACTTCTCACAGGCGGTCTTACTCTGAATCCTATTCTGTACCCCAATCTAAGAAGTTTGGACTGAATTGAACCAAACAACTTTTAGAAAAATCTTAACCTGCCCCCTACCAACTAAGCTGGAATAAGGGCCGCACCTTCATGCAAATTTGGGGGCTGACTTTGATCTTTTAAATGGTTTGAATTCATTCCATTTTGAAGAAAGCTTCCAATTAAAAACATGTTACTTGGGGAAGAATTAGGATACCGTTCCTTATTAAGAACAAAAACGAATATAAGCTTAAGATTTACTCTTAGAACTTAATCTTGAAGCAAAAAAACTCCCTTCTCCAGAGTAACAGTTGAAAGTATTGAATCCAATAGTAAACCAAATAATTTATTACCTTTGAAAAATAAAAATCTGGATTTTAGAAATCAAATTAGCATTCCAAGATTTAAGTCACAAAGTTCTTCTAGCTAAAATAGCTAAAGACATATATTTAACCTCAATTGTGAAAATATCAAAAAAATGACATCACAAATGAAATGTATTAGCATGTTGAATCAACTTAACAATGCTAAACAAATCATAATCCGATACTTGTTGCGCTAAAGTATCCAACCAAAAAGTTGAAGCAGTTGCAACATCAGCCAAATAAATTGCAGGCCTAAGAAAAGGACCTGAAAATAAAATAATTTTCCTTAGATAAGATAAGATACAAGTTTCCCATCTGAAGGAACATAAAAATAAATACTTTCCATAGGAATAGTAGTATGTTTCGCAAGAGTAGAGATAGCCCCATTAACTTTGGGGATCTTTCCCAAAACTCCAAACTAACTGCTGGCAAAGGATACAATTTAAAAACCTTAAAGAAGGAATAAAAGAAGTACCAGGCCTATTCCATTCCCTAGTATCAGGAACTGGAAAAAAACCTCTGAAGAAACCACAGGAGGTTAATAAGCAGAATTTAAATGTTAGCTAGTCTTAAAATCAAAAGGACTAGTCTCCTCAATATCCAAGATAATCAACACCTTTTCAACAAAGAACGAATGTACTCTATTTAAAAGTAAAAAAGTAGATTTGTTAGTGTCAATATCTGATGAAGGATATTCTGAATCAGATAAATCCTCATCAGAGAAGGATAATTCAGTATGTTGTTGGTCATTTGAAAATTCATCAACTAAATGAGAAGTTTAAAAAAGACCTTTACATTTTATTAGCAGGCGGGAAGACAAAGCCTTTAGAATAGAATCAGAAAAATAATCCTATAAATTCCTAGGTATATCTTGTACATTAGATGTTAAAAGAATAGCAATAGATAATGCATTAATACTGATGGACTCTGCATGTAAAAATTTATCATGATAACTTATTACAAACCATAGCTAAAGATAAAAATTCATAACATTAAAATAAATTAACTTAGCTTTGGTAGGACTGATATCATTCATCAGGAATCCAACAGTGTTTTCTGATACAGGAACAGTTTTTGAGATATCTTGCAAATGTAAGAGAAAAAACAACATATAAAGCAAAATATCAATTTCCTTAAATGACAGTTTCAGGAATGGGAAAAAAATGCAAACAAAATAAGCCTCTGAAAACCAGAAGCAGAATGAAATAAAGACTTAAATAATGTCAGAAATCTGGCGCCAAGTATGACGCCCACAAGTGACAAAATATTTTTTGGCGCCAAGAACGTCTGCAACAAACACGAGCGTCATAGATGACGCAACTATGTGAAAATTCTCAGCGCCAACTAAGACGCCGGAAATGATGAAAATACGTCAACAAACGTAATTCTCGTGCCAAAAAAGTCTTGCGCCAAGAATGACGCAATAAATTATAGCATTTTGCGCACCCGCGAGCCTAACAGCCCGCAATTTAGAAAGAATGTCAATTTGAAAATTCCAGGTAAGAATTTTTTTTTTACCTTTTTTTTTTAAAATATTTTTTATTGGTTTTCAATACAATGGTAACATGTTTGAATTTGACAGGTTGATATACAATAAATACATAAGCTAAGTACACTTGTCATCTCATTATAAAAGGAGAGACTCTTTGTTATTATGTTATTGATACCTCAATTGAGTTCATATCATAGTCTCTTTATAGTCCTGGGTTTCGGAAGTCTCAAAGCAACAAGTGCACCCGGGTTGTTGTCACAATCCATTACATTTTCTACAGGGCTTTCATAGAGGTTGATTAAAACCATATAGAACTAATTAACAATAACAAATTTATGTGGTCAAATATATAGAATACATTGCAAGATTTAGCATTACTAACCTATAATTAGCAGTGTGGCACGCTCAGAATTGAAGATGTAGATTTTAGTCATAGTGTCTCTCCTAATTATAGTAGTTTATTACTTCCATCTGTACCAGTGTGCATATATTCGCTCATTATCTTTTAAACATTTATATCATCTGCATCTGTCGATTTATTTATTGTTTCCCAGTAGAATTTCATATCCAGGAACATAGCTAATTGGTGCTTTTTGTAATAACCGTATTGTTCTAGGGGCAGGGTCTCAGAAATTCTCGATATCCATTGTTGTTTTGTGGGGATGTGGGTTGATTTCCAATTTAAAGCTATTAGTGACCTAGCACTATTCAGGCATATTGGTAAGAATTTTTTTTTTATGCATTTCCGAAAATGAAACTGACAGTCTGCAAAAAGGAAATATACTGATAAACCTGAATCATGGCAAATAT